>NW_020200721.1:67091-80546 GCF_001531365.2 Cynara cardunculus var. scolymus | reverse complement strand
GTCAGAAAAATACAGGTTTTTGGAATAATACTTCTTCCTTTGTGTTTCATCATCTTTTTAAAACTTTTTGGAATAAAAGAGGAAAAACAAGAAAAATTGGGTATTTAATAATAGCAAAAAGGAAGGAAATAAATATGAAATAACTCTTAAAAATAAGAGTTATCAATGTGCTTTCTATGTTGATGTATTTCAGACTTGTGCTCCAGATTTAGAACAAGATGACTAAGATATCCTCCTCCCAGGCTTATTGGAGTTCTTGCACGAAAGTCTGAACCATGTGCGCATTCCATGGGAGTAGGAGGCTCAGAGGCTCTGCATCTACTACACAGAGCCTCTGTCTCCGTAGTGGTGCTCTGCATCAATCACTTAACCTTTACGCGCAATAGTTTTGATGATCCTCAAAATACAGGATGGCCTCCGTATATGATACACTTAATCTTGAGTAATAGTTCTATCTCTTAACGTATTCGAGATTTTGGCTCAACAATTATAAGAAGACGACCAAGATATCCTTCTCCGACGATAATTGGAGGTCTTGCGGGAGAGTCTGAACCATATGTGCATTCCATGGGAGTAGCAGGCTCAGAGGCTCTGCATGTACTACGCAGAGCCTCTAAGCTTGATTCCGTGCCTCATACAGAGCTACATAGAGGCTCTGCATGTACTACGCAGAGCCTCTGAGCCTGGTTCCATGCTTAATGAAAAGCTACACAGAGGCTCTGCATGTACTACACAGAACCTCTGAGCCTGATTTCGTGCTCAATGCAAAGCTACACAGAGGCTCTGCATGTACAACGCAGAGCCTCTATCTACGAAAGGTTCCTTCAGACTTGTGACTTTGAATAACCTTGTAACTTAACTCTGTAAAAGGACTCCATACTTGTGTTTGTCAAATAAGTATTTATTTAGAAGTCTTTATGATCATCGAAATACAGGAAGGGCTTCGTATATGATACACTTAACTCTTGAGTAAGAGTTATGTCTCTGCTTGTACTACGCAGAGCCTCTGAGCCTGATTTCGTGCTTCATACAGAGCTACACAGAGGCTCTGCATGTACTATGCATAGCCTCTGAGCCTGATTCTGTGCTCAATGCAGAGCTACACAGAGGCTCTGCTGTACAATGCAGAGCGTCTGTCTATGGAAGGTTCCTTTAGACTTGTGACTCTGAATAACCTTCTAACTTAACTCTGTAAAAGGACTTCAGACTTGACTTTGTCAAATAAGTATTTCTTTAGAAGTCTTTATGATCATCGAAATACAGGTCGACCTTCGTATATGATACACTTAACTCTTGAGTAAGAGCTCTGTCTCTTCACGTATTCGAGATTTTGGCTCAACAATTACAAGAAGACGACTAAGATATCCTTCTCCGAGGATAATTAGAAGTCTTGCAGGAGAGTCTGAACCTAAGGGTGGCAATGAGTCAGGTTGAGTTGGGTTCGGGTTCAACCCATTTATTAAACAGGTTGAAAATCTCGACCCAACCCAACCTATTACCTAAATGGGTTGACAGCGGGTTGACCTGTTTACAATTTTCTTAACCCAACCTGTTAAATAAATAAGTTGAAACCTAGGTTGACCCATTTAATTTTAAAATTTTAAATAAAAAAAGACTAAACTATTTAATTTTTTTGAATAAAACACAACACAACCACAAATACAAATAAATTGTTTAAAATTTGAATATAACACGACCACACCAAATATATCGTTCAAAATAAATTGGAAAATTTTAAATTCTAAGTAACTCGACTTCCACTTTCACCAATCCCAAAGTTTGGAGACGATAATGGAGTAATGGACTAAAGAGTTTTCTTAGGGTTTCATGATGATTAAGAGTAATGGAGGTGATTGGAATTTGAACTTTCATCTCATGGCGGTAGGATTTTTAATTAAGAATAAAACAAAATAAAAAATTAGAATACTAGATATAATATTAAGAATAAGATAAAATTATATAATATTTTAAATAGGTTGGAAACAGGTTGAAAACGAGTTGTAAACAGGTTGAAAGCAGGTCGAAAAATTCAACCCAACCCAACCCATTTATTTAAATGAGTTAGGTGGGTTGACCCATTTATTTAAATGGGTTGAAAATCTCAACCCAACCTGCTAATTTTGGGTTGGGTTCGGGTGGGTTAGCGGGTTGGGTCATTTTTTGCCACCCCTATCTGAACCATGTGCGCATTCAATTGGAGTAGCAGGCTCAGAGGCTCTGCATGTACTATGCAGAGCCTTTAAGCCTGATTTCGTGCTTCATGCAGAGCTACACAGAGGCTTTGCATGTACTACTCAGAGCTTCTGTTTACGAAAGGTTCCTTCATACTTGTGACTCCGAATAACCTTCTAATTCAACTCTGGAAAAGGACTTCAGACTTGTGTTTGTCAAATACGTATTTATTTAATATTTTTTATAATGTAAGCTGTCACTTACAGAGGATCACCGCCTGTATCTCTAATTTTTCAAATAAGGGAGGCGGGATGCAAAGTATGTTAAGCCACGTGTCTTCCCCCTACAGGCTTGTGCAGAAACCGTTTCAGTTCTCGACGCTTCAGGGGGATTTCCACTCAAGTGCCTATTAGGAAATCTCTTTTTAAATTACCCTTTATCCCCAAAATTAAATTTCTTTCCGCTTTCAAACTCTTTCACCATATTTCTCTCAGTATTGTCTTCGAATAACTAAAGAACGTTTGCTGCCATTGACGAATTTTGACCTCCCAAAATCATCTCTTCCAATTCGCTTCAATCGATTTCCATTGCAAGTAAGTTCGTTAAACCCAATATCCGCACAGAAAACGCAAAATTAAACACTAATTAAACCATTTCTCTGAAACCCTAACTTTGAGCGAAACCCAAACCACAATCGTCTTCTTGCCCAACAAACCTGCAAATGTCTATATCCGCATCAAACAACTCCCAAACACATACCACTACCCTCAAATCCATTGAGGGAACAATCCAGAGCATTATTCCTCTTCCTTTGAAACCAAATAATCACGCACTTTGCCTGACCTTGGACAATTTTGACTCCAAGTTTCACCCAATCGTTGACATCCTTCAACATCACTTTCTCAATCCTGCCCTCACGAACGTGGATGACGCCGTTCCTGAGCGTTTTCAAAAATTTTGGTAGTCAAGCGACATCACTGAATCCCAGCGTGGAGTTGTTGGCGAATTCTATGTTCTCTCCACCAAGGAATATGTCTCAGTGCGTATTTCCAGGTCGTTTTTCTCCCAAGTCCTACAACTTCCGACGAAAACGGATCTTGGCATGGATGAATACGCCCCTTTCCCAACCGGGGATGAACTGGTGGCTTTTTTGAAGATGTTGGGGTACAACCAACAAATCCGGTACCCATCACAGTACCGTCGTCAGTTCCTGCCACCAATGTGGAACGTCCTGTTCACATTGGTAAATCGCTTGCTCACGGGCAAAATTGGTAGCCTGGACATGTGCTCCACTAATATCCTGCAGATTGTGTACGGGATATTCTTCGACCTGCCCCTCAACTACTCTTTCATACTTTACACGGAGTTCAAGGTTGCGGTTGCGAAGAAGGCCCATGAGGTTTCTAAGGGAAGATAATTGCCAAATCTACTCTTACCACGATTTCTAGGCCTTCTTCTAAGACCTTGTATTTAGGAGTAGAAGATAGACGTCGCAGGCCTTCCTGTGCACAAGGTTAATATACTTTCCACGTACAAGCCCACTGTGCGCAAGGATGGCTATTCCGCTGAGAGGCCCATTCCAAGGAAGCTGATGATCTACATGAAAACGATGGAGGTAAGGAGGAGTTATAGACGTGTACGCGAGGCGCTAGAACCAGTGCCTCGAACCCTGACACACATAGGGATAGCCCAAGAGGCAGAAAGGCCTTTATGCCAGGGAGAACAAGTGAGGATGGAGAGGGAGAGGGGGCAGAAGAGAAAGAGGCAGGAGGCCAAACAAGAGAGGGAGAGGGAGGAAAAGAAAAGGAGAGAGAAGGAAGAAAGAGAGAGGCAAGAGCGAGAGGAGAGAGCAAGGAAGGAGGATGAAGCGAGGAGAATGGAAGAAGAGACTATGCATCAAGTAGAACTGTCTTCAAGTTCTGATGCAGAGGAATCCAAGGAAGAGCAAGAGCAAAGTGAGGCTGAGAGCTCTTCCTCATCTGATAGCGAAGAGGATGATGAGGGAGGAGCGGGAGAAGCTGCTTTGGTTCAGGAAGAGCCAGAGCAGCCTAAGGCATTAAATAGGCACATTTATTTTCCAAGCCCAACCCCAGTGCAAGCACATCATCTGACTCTGTTCATCGAGCAATATGAGTCATTGAACAAGAGGCGCACACCTCGAACCTTAACCAGCCTACCCAGCCAGAGGTCGCATCTGCCTCTGGCCAAACAAGCCAAAGGGAAACTGCATTCCAGGGTTCACCCTCTCAAAAGAATGAAGCCATTGAAAATATAAGTGGCATGTCTTCCCATGCCATGCTACTTTCCCCTATAGAGGAATTTGTTTCCTCTACACTAGAAATTCCCCAACCATGTTCAGAGCAAGGCGTAGGTGCACATGGCTTGGAGACTCTCGAGCGGTCTTTTAGTCCACTCATAGAGGGTCCCTTTGTAGGCTCTGAATATGCTGAGGGAACTCCTCTTGATAGAACAGTTGTAGTGTCTACTCCTCTAGGAGAGACACGAGGATCGGCTGGAAATCCTTCGTCGACCAACGTCCAACAAGTCGAGATAGAAGGTGTCCTATGAATAAGGACTAAATCTGGCCCATGTGTTGAGCCAGAGGTTACCCTTAAAGCATATGTCACAAAGGATGAGTTCCAATCCTTGGCCACCTTTGTGCTTTGCTCCTTGGAAGAGCTAAAACTCAACATGGCCCGTGCAAAGCCATCTCATTCTGTACCTGCTCTAGATGAAGTTTGATCATCCTTGGCAGTATTGAGGGCTGAGTCTATGACAAATGCCTCTCGTCTTGATTGCCTTCAAGAATTGACAGCAAGAAATGCAAAGACTCTGTAAAGGGTCCTTGCACACGTTCAGAGGGATGGAGCTTCTACTTCATCTGAAGATGCTCAAGCTCTCATTCCTCTGAGTGTGCCGGTCGATTATGTCACCCAGACACCGATGAATGCTCTGGGTGACTGTCTTCTACAAAAGGTAGCACACTTCACCTCTGACTTCAACAACACACCGAAGCAGGCAGCCACCGACATGCGTTGTTCGTTGGCAGCCTTCCAATATAGCACGGACATGGAAATCCAAAAGGCCACTACGGCAGCATCAGAGATCATTGAGCTTTTCAATGCGAAGATCAAGGCCATGCCTCCGACTAACGTGCAGAGGCCAAAGAGGAAGTCGGAGCTACCCACTGCATGTGCCGAGGCCTCAAAGAGAAGGAGGCTTGACGAAGATGAGGACCTAGACCAGTCTGGCCCTCAAAGTCGTCAAGAGGGGGAGAAACAGCCAGCAGTCTCCAAGAGCTCTATTCTAAAGGCTGCCCCCTCTGCCTTTGCTCCTCGATAGTCAGTGCAAGCGCCATCCAGTCAAAAATCCAATGCTGCGCAGACACATGCAGAAGAACGAAGAAAAGGAAAGATGCCCTCTGCATCAACCGTAGCCGAGCCAATAGGGCATAAGGAGGGTGAAGGGGACGTAATCAAGCTCCTATCCGTGTACACCTCTTCATCCTCATCAGAAACTATCATCCTCTGCAGAGTATGGTATGGAGACTGCTCCATCTGCAAAGATGGATGAAGAAGAAGTGGTGGTTGTCAACGTTATTGAGCCAAAGCTTGAAGAAAGATTGCAAGAAACAGAAGCGACTCCTATACCAATGGTGATCCCACTTGAAGAAGTAATCGTTGCTGCCTAGCACCACACCGGAACACATACAGAGCCAAGGTCCCTGTCCAAGGGACTAGAGTCGCACCTGCTCTAAGGCAGGACGTCCCAGTCAGAGCTCGAAAGCCAGAGAGAGGCAGGCAGCAGCAGGCATCATAGCTCCAAACGACCCACTAATCGAGTACAAGAGATCAGGGATCAGATGGAGAACCTGATAAAGCCTACTCCCCAAGATAAGCCGATCAAAGATACTGCAGACAGTGAAGATGTTTACCAATATCTCTATAGCCTACGAAATGAGACTCCAACCATAAAGATAAATCTGCATCCAACGGCTCAAGATCATATTAGACAGAGGTTCTTAGGACGTTTCACTCAAACTGTCTCAGTAGTTCATTCGGTGGACAAAATCATTAAAGTCTTGGACATCAGACGACGAACCTTTGCGCACAACCATATCATTTTTCATGAATACATGGTTGAAAGGTCCCATGGGCAGATCAAATCTTTTACATATTGCGATCTTATTAATCTGAATCCATGGGATCTTTTGTCTCTGTACTTCTATACAGACAATAAGAGAGATAAGAGGATGAAGTATTCTTTGGCCAACTCGGCGATTAGGCAGACGATGACGGACCTCCTGGATTTTAGGTGCAAATTCGACTTTCAACTGGCTTTGGATATGAGGATAGATCAACTTATTGTCACTACACTGAATGAAGAACTAGAAGGCGTTAACCATTTCCCCTCATGGACGATGCTGGTGGAACCAGAGGTCAGGGTAATCTTTAGGAATGAGCAAGGAAGAAAGGTGTTCTTCCGTGAAGATCATCGCTTAAAGTATTCAAACTCTACTCTGCGCTTCATCAAGAATAATCTACTCAGAAGCAGAGACAATACCCCGGGTGCGAAGAAGAGGTCGCGTAACATAATCAGATCCATCGATAGTGTGTTAGAGTTCCGTGAGCTTCTTAGGAGGCTCATGAAGCTCCAACATGTGTAAATGCCTCTGTCTTTGTAAATTATATCTATCTTTAGTTTTTTTTTTTTACAATTTCAAGTCTTGTAATTTCCTTTCATTGTACTGTAAAAATATTACATAATAAATGTAATACAGAGGTTATCTTTGACCTTTGCCTTCGATTAGACTTGTGTATTTATTTCAGTAAGAGTCTGTCTTCTTTACTTAGGAGAGTGAAATTCTTTAAATATTGAACTTTTTTTTGACCCAGAGGTTCTGGATATACGAACCAGATCGATGGGGGTCCTTAAATATTGAAATACATCTCCCAGCGTATAACCTCAGAATTCTTCCCAATTTACAAGTCTGAAGAGCCATTCTCTAGAGTTAGGTCAGCCCAAATCTGATGACTTCTTTTCCACCCCCAACCACGATCTAGAGGACTATGCAGAGCCTTTGCATAGTGCATCAAGAGGCTTTGCATCGTGCATGCACAGCCTTTGCATAGTGCATGCAGAGCATTGGCATGGTGCATACAGAGCTGTCATGTGGAATACACGAAGAGACACAACTCTTATTGAAGAAAACGTCTCATAAACAGAGGCGGCACCATATTCCAAAGAATCATAAGTCTTAAGTGCCAAAAAGTATAAGTTCTTGATGCAAAGTTTCACTCCAGACACAGAGCCTCTGCATCGTACATGTAGAGGAGTCATCCTAGGGAGTAAGCTCATCCGAATGCAGAATTCTGTGTTCCAGACTTGCTTCACGCGAAGTAAATAGTCTGACCTTTGAAATCTTCTACTCCAGACTTAGAAGTATGAACTTTAAACTACTTTAAAAAAACTCTGAGAAATAAGTCTGCGTTCCTCCTCGTCAGACTTTTAAGTCTGAAGCCGTCAGTTTTATGAAAGTCTGGAAATACATCTTCCAGAGTTCCACTTAAGAATCACTGCCAACTTTAGAGTCTGAAGAGCCATTCTTCAGAGTTGCGCAACCTCAATTATGAAGACAGATTTCCCAATGCAACCACGACATTCAAGACTATGTAGAGCCTTTGCATAGTGCATGCAGAGCATTTGCATGCTTTTGTTGAAGAAAACGTCTCATATACAGAGGCGACACCCTATTCCAAGGAAGCATAAGTCTTAAGTGCCAAAAAGTATAAGTCCTTGATGCAAAGTTTCACTCCAGACACAGAGCCTCTGCATCGTATATGCAAAGGAGTCATCCTAGGGAGTAAGCTCATCCGAATGCAGAATTTTGTGTTCCAGACTTGCTTCACACGAAGTCAATAGCCTGACCTTTGAAATCTTCTACTCCAGACTTAGAAGTGTGAATTTTAAACTACTTTTAAAAAACTCTGGGAAATAAATCTGCGTCTCTCCTCTTCAGACTTATAAGTATGAAACCGTCAGTTTTATGAAAGTCTGGAAATACTTCCTCCAGAGTTCCAGTTAAGAATCACTGCCAACTTACAAATCTGAAGAGCCATTCTTCAAAGTTATGCACCTCAATTCTGAAGACAGATTTTCCACCGCAACCACGACGTTCAGGACTATGTAGAGCCTTTGCAAAGTGCATGCACAACATTTTCATGGTGCATACAGAGCTCTCATTCGGAAGACTCTAAGAGATAGAGCTCTTACTAAAGAAAACGTCTCATATACTGAGGTGGCGCTTTACTCCAAGGAAAATTAAGCCTTACCAGACACAGAGCCTCAACATCGTACATGCAGAGGAGTCATCTAGGGAGTAAGCTAACCCAAATGCAGAATTTTGTGTTCCAGACTTGCTTCACGCGAAGTCAATAGTCTGACCTTTGAAATCTTCTACTCCAAACGAAGTATGAACTTTAAACTACTTTTAGAAAACTCTAGGAAATAAGTCTGTGTTCCTCATCAACAGACTTAGAAGTCTAAAACCGTTAGTTTTATGCAAGTCTAGAAATACATCTTCCAGAGTTCCACTTTAGATCAATGCCAACTTACAAGTCTGAAGAGCCATTCTTCAGAGTTACCTCACCTTAATTTTGAAGAATTCTCTTCCACCACAACTACCACGTAGAGGACTATGCAGAGCATTTGCATGGTGCATACACAACTCTAATGCGGAAGACTCCAAGAGACAGATCTCTTATTGAAGAAAATGTCTCATATACTTAGGCGACGCTCTATTCCAAGGAAAATTAAGCCTTACCAGACACAGAGCCTCTACATCGTACACGCAGAGGAGTCATCTAGGGAGTAAGCTCACCCAAATGCAGAATTTTGTGTTCCAGACTTGCTTCACGCGAAGTCAGTAGTCTGACCTTTGAAAGCCTCTACTCTAGACTTAGAAGTATGAACTTTAAACTACTTTTAAAATACGTTGGGAAATATGTCTGTGTTCCTCATCAGCAGACTTAGAAGTCTAAAATCGTCAGTTTTATGCAAGTCTGGAAATACATCTTCCAGAGTTCCACTTCAGAATCACTACCAACTTAGAAGTCTGAAGAGCCATTCTTTAGAGTTACCTCACCTCAATTCTGAAGACTTCTATTCCACCACAACCACCATGCAGAGGACTATGCAGAGCCTTTGCATAGTGCATGCAGAGCATTTGCATGATGCATACAGAGCTCTAATGCGGAAGACTCCAAGAGACAGAGCTCTTACTAAAGAAAACATCTCATATACAAAGGCGACGCTCTATTCCAAGGAAAATTAAGCCTTACCAGACATAGAGCCTCTGCATCGTACATGCAGAGGTGTCATCTAGGGAGTAGGCTCACCCAAATGCAGAATTATGTGTTACAGACTTGCTTTACGCGAAGTCAGTAGTATGAATTTTGAAATCTTCTACTCCAATCTTAGATGTTTGAACTTTAAAGTACTTTTAAAATACGCTGGAAAAATAAGCCTGCGTTCCTCATCAGCAGACTTACAAGTTTGAAACCGTCAATTTTATGCAAGTCTGGAAATACATATTCCAGAGTTCCACTTTAGAATCACTGCCAACGTAGAAGTCTGAAGAGCCATTCTTCAGAGTTACCTCACCTCAATTCTGAAGACTTCTTTTCCACCACAACCACCACACAGAGGAGTATGCAGAGCCTTTGCATAGTGCATGTAGAGCATTTGCATGATGCATACAGAGCGCTCATGCGAAGGACTCCAAGAGACAGAGCTCTTATTGAAGAAAATGTCTCATATACAGAGGTGGCGCTCTATTCCAAGGAAAATTAAGCCTAAAGTGCCAAATAGTATAAGTTCTTGATGCAGAACTTCACTCCAGACACAGAGCCGCTGCATAATACATGCAATAGACTCATTCTATGGAGTAAGCTCACCCGAATGCTGAATTATGTGTTCCAGACTTGCCTCATGTGAAGTTAATAATCTCACATCTGAAACTTTCTAATCCAGACTTCGAAATGTGAACTTTAACGTATTAAAATACACCGGTAACTAAATCTGAATTGTTCAATCTCAAAGTTCCACTTCAGAATTATTTCCAAATTACAAGTGTGAATACCCATTCATCAGAGTTACGCCACCTCAATTCTAAAGACTTATTTTCCAAACCAGCCACCACGTAGAGGACTATGTAGAGCCTTCGCATAATGCATGCTGACACTTTGCATGGTGCATACAAAGCATCTGCTAGCAATACAGAGTTTTAGGTCTGCCGAGTCTCACTTTAGAGATACACCAGGAGCATTACTCTGAAGTCATTCTTCATATTTCATTTCCAAAGTTCTTTGAAGTGTGCAAGTTTGACAGGTCATTCTCAAGTAGCATCGTACTTTTCACAATCATTCATATCTGTTAGATAATTTCTCGACATGATTTAAATCTCTCAAATTAAGATGTCTAATACATTTATGTAGGCAAAGGAATATGAAAAAAAAAATAACACAAGGTAATAATAAAGCATATTAGTAATGAAGGTACTACTCTATTAATAAAAAAAT
The DNA here is from genome assembly GCF_001531365.2 of Cynara cardunculus var. scolymus. NCBI lineage: Eukaryota > Viridiplantae > Streptophyta > Magnoliopsida > Asterales > Asteraceae > Cynara > Cynara cardunculus. Next base: position 69,795 of record NW_020200721.1, on the reverse strand, counting down.
CAACAACGCACACCAAGCTGCTTACATTGCTATAATGAACTAATAAATGAACTCCCCTTACTAAAAATGGAACTGTTTACATAATTGATGAATCCTAAGCTAACTTTCTAAAATAAAACTTCTGATTTACAAAACTAAATCTATCAAGGTTTATTCTTTGCAGGTGTATAACCAATCTTCCACTTCTCTTCAAACTGTGAACTTCATGTCATTAAGAATGCGAATGAACTTCTCAATTATTGTTCTTCTGTACTCAAGTCGAGAGTCAATCTGCCGCCTCATCCAATTTATTAGTTCTTTTAATCTTTGGCCATTCTTCTCGTGAAATTATTCTAGGCTTTCTCAATAGTCTCTTCTCTAATGATATGTTAATCTGTTTCAAGGTACCAGAGCTGTACTTGGGTATATCATATACCCTGAATAAGAACTTTTCAGTGAGATTTTTGCATATGTATCCTGGAGGATCACACACTACAGTCCCTGTGTGAAAGCTTGCTAATTCCCCCAGGTTTATGTCTGGATGCAACAAATATACCCTATCTCTGTTCAAAGTTATGGCCAACTGAAAGTCAGTCATGCCACCCATTAAAGTAGCTCTAAGCATGCCATGAACAACAACAATCAAACCCTTTGTGAACTTCATAGCCTTATCTTCGAATGGAGCTAACTTATAATACAATTGGAGCAGATCATTGTGATTGACGAATAAGAAATCAGCCTCAGATAACTCATACACCCTATTATTTGTTCTCTCAACACTGAAAACTTGGTATACTATATTGTAAGTCCCAATTAATCAATCTTCCATGAAAGCTTCAAGATCAACAATGGCAGAATCAATATTATCTATTAAGAACACTTAGAGAAGGAGAGAGAAAGTCAACACCCACAAAATGGTCAAACTTTATAAACGTATCTGAATGTTTTTAATGAAACTCTCTTCTAAAAATACAAAGCCAACACCCTTTATATAGGGTCAAACCTATAGACAAAAGTCAAAGTCAAACAGTCCTAATAAAAGTCAAACACGACGACTTTTACACAATTATAGACAAAATAAACTTTCAGGATGAATACAATTTTACACTGATTCTCAGTCCTAACATTCTCCCCCTTTGTATTCAGACTTAAAAAAATTTGCGCGCTTTGAGTCTTTTTTGAACTTTGATGCTTTAAGCACATTATGTCTTCTTCAAAAACAATATTCAACTTGAAACTTCAGACAATCATTTGTTGAGAAATATCTTCTAACATTCTCCCCCTCGAATGTAGAACAACGATGATCTTCTCTTTTGACAATGTAGAACAGTATCAACAAAAATCTTCAGAAACAATGTACAAGATGTGATCTTCAAAGAATCTTCAGACAACAAGTCACAAACTTTCTCTTTGATAAGAAAACTCTGTTGGTAAACTTTCGAAGCATTGATCTTCTTATTCAAAAACTCTCAGTCATTTTAGCACAAGAATAATCTTTTGTAATCATCTCTAGTCGCACTCCTTTTGAGTCTTTTGCCATCTTTGAAGTTACTCCCCCTTGATCTTTACATCAAATTCCCATTATAATGTTCGAAATTGGACATTTCATTCATTATTACATACTCCCCCTTATGATGAAAGGAGAATCATTCCATCATACACAAAAAATGAATGAAATCCTCCGCGTAAACCGTCAATTCATAAAATTGTAAGTAAATCTTTGCAAATCCACTTATTTAATCTTTTCAGATTAAGAGAATAGGAAGGTAACAATCAATTTCAACGAATGAAATTGTTTTCAATCTTATAAACAGATTGGCCTGTGAGTATAACAGATATACTCAGTACAATGGGTGTACTGTATATATGAGACTTTTTGAGGCTTATCTCACCAGGTCTTCCTTTCAATCATTGATAGCTTAAAAATAGCATATCTATGAATGTTTTGGCAAAATAACATATAAAATGCAAAATTTGTGTAGTGTAGAAAGATAAAGCAACTAATGCTTCTGTTTAGGCTCAAAATGATAAACTGTGTGGACTACATAAATTTATCAGATTCAATTAGTGATCAAAAAGACTTGAAGGGGGGACATATATCCTTCTGTTTCAATATAAACTTTCTCCAAAAGAGAAATTGATAGATTGTGAGCTGCATGCCCTAAGTGTTATTGAAACATTTATCTGTTAAAAGATAAATGAGTAGCTGGTGGGGTTGTGACAAGAATTGGCCTGGGCTTTGCCTTTTTCAATATTAGTCTCGAAAGAATTGAGAACTAATAGATTGTGTGGTATGCCCGGATTTTAGAAGTTTGGAACATGATTCTTATGTTGTTTTAATCCTAACACAACTCTCATCAATTCTTTTAATCTCATAACTACTACCCCTCTCATTTTCATTTTAGTCTCAGCACATAAATCCTTTTGTATATAGAGATCACTTAGATATGGTTGTCCTCATGGGTAGGTTTGTCGGTTCTGACATTTCATTGAGGTATTTCTGATAAGCAATTAGTCCCTCCTAAAATTTAACAATGTTAGCTCTCATCATCTTTGAATGTAAAAGTATCGAAAAAGTAACACAGCAAGTTTTGACAGAAGATAATCTGTCACAGAAGACCGCAGAGGACATTCAACAAAGTAGCCCATCATTCAAGACAAAGGTGACAGAACCTCTGTCGTGTCTCACAGAGGTTCTGGAAGAATGTTCCTCTGTATCAAGCTT
>NW_020200721.1:59013-60438 GCF_001531365.2 Cynara cardunculus var. scolymus | reverse complement strand
GACTTGCAAGTTTTTGATCAACTGCATTATGTTGAAAACCCCTTGGAGATTATAGATAGAAAAATTAAGCAGCTGAGACATAGTAGAATACCCATTGTGAAGGTTCATTGGACTTCCAAGAATGGACCGGATTATACGTGGGAAAGGGAAGACTTCATGAAGAACAAGTATCCCCACCTCTTCTCAAACCAACCATGAATTGAAGCGCAGACGATTAAATTTCGGGACAAAATTTTTCTGAGTTGGGGAGGCTGTAACAACTCTACACTTTTGGATTTCCAGGTTAGGACCTTATTTCGAAATCTTCATTAGAAAACTAAGTCTTTTAGGATTAACCTTATCCAAAGTATGATCTTAAAGAGGTTGCCTATTCGATCAGAGGCTCTGGCGTCAGCCACAGAGGCTCTGATGAGAGCCACAGAGGCTCTGGCGACAGACACAGAGGCTCTGGTACTATCTACAGAGGCTCTGTTGTCTTTTCTCAGAGACTCCAGCAACTCTTCACAGAGACTCTGTGTCTTTTCTCAGAGACTCCGACAACTCTTCACAGAGACTCTATGTCTCTTCACAGAGGCTCTGTCATATCTTTGCAGAAGCTTTGTGTCTCCGCACAGAAGCTCTGGCGTCTTTTCTTCGCAGAGGCTCTGTTGTCTTCTTTCTGAAGCGTTGGTTGCCCATACTTGATCATTTCAGTACGGCAGATGGTCTTGTTCCAGACTTGGACATTTTGGTTATTTTAAATTTTTGGGTCTTACAAATTAAGGAAATGTATAAGTCCTTGGGCCTGGGCCTTTAGAGGCCAGCCCACTACTCTTCTAGAAGCCTCATATAAATACCCCCTCTTTTCTTTTAAAAACTCTTCATTATTCAAAGCTCTAGCCTTTTCTCGTTCTCCCTCTCTAAAAAGTTCATCACCTTTGAGCCGAACTCTTCTCCCTGCAAGTTTAGGATCGCTGCTATGTTCGAATTGTTCTTTCTGCTTCGTCTTCAAAAAGATATGCTCCTAAAGTCATCTATACCTCTTCAAAGTGTTCAAATTCCTATTTTCTCTTCCTGCTCAACTCAAGTTTCGGATTTTAAAGATGGTGAGATTATCCATCGAAGACATATATATATGTCTTCATCAGATGATAATCTGTGATCCAGAAACCTTTTTAATTCCAAAAAAAAAAAAAAGTTCTTACATTCTAGGAACCGATTGCACCTTCGAGTGACATGGGTCTTGCATGCATCTCTAAATCAAATCTTTCATCTTGTAGCTTTCTTAGACCCAAGAAATTCCTAATTGTTTTCTTTTCCTTTCTGAACCTTACTCAAGAAATGAGAATTTGGGGTTTTATCTGTCTCTATTCCTGGAAATAAGGATGGCAAAAAAAACCGAAACCGACGGTGAAAACCGAAAACCGAAACTTTCGGGCCGGGTTC
>NW_020200721.1:44542-57713 GCF_001531365.2 Cynara cardunculus var. scolymus | reverse complement strand
TTTCTAGCCTAATCATGTGGAATTTGGACCACCGCTGAATTAGTGCTTTATCGAACCGTGGAACCTAAGTAGTGAACGGGCTACTTTTGGATGTTCGATTAATTATGGGCCAAGTTGGTCAGGTAAGGCTCAGTAGCATCTCAAGTATTTCATCGTATAAGATTTACATTTATTGAGTGCAATGAAACCGCATATGCTTGCTATTACTTGGTTTATGCATCTACTGTCATTATGCATGTGAAAACCCGTGAAACTCACCAACTCTTTGTAGTTGACTCTGTTTTGTGTCATGCTTTTCAGGTACTAAGTTATGTGGATTCTGGGAGCATTACTTGGATCACATCGATTAAGACAGTTTTTATTGTATTCGAAAATTCTTTTGTAACCTTGGAATACTATTAAGTCGATGAACTAATTATTATGAATCTTTGTAAAATGTGTCTCTTAAACTGTTGCCAAGACTCGCTTGTCTGTTAGCATCCCGTGTTTCCGCTTTAGCGGGGTGTGACAGAGGGTGTTAATCATGGATATTATCATCTTCATTATTTTAATTTTAGAGAAATACATGAAACAGTTTCATTAAAGTTTCATTAAGTAGTATATGAAACAATTTCATAACCACATATGAAACAACTTCATCAAAAAAAGTATTATATGAAACAATTTCATAACCACATATGAAACAACTTCATCAAAAAAAGTATTATATGAAACAATTTCACAAGATTAACAATTTCATGAAAAAATTTCATAAGATTAACGATGGATGAGAGTAGTTTTTACGGTTTTTACAAATTGGAGTGGTTTTCATTTGATCGCTCCTATATATATATATATATATATATATATATATAGAGAGAGAGAGAGAGAGAGAGAGAGAGAGAGAGAGAATGAAAGAGACAATTTGTTAACCCAAATTATTGTGTTAACTTTGTTAACCAATCTTGACCATTGATCTTTGAAATTTGTGGCTAAGATCATTCATGATATAAAGTGTAAATAATTGAGCACATAGACAAGGTAACATAAGTTAACAATATTTACAAGTGATATTTTTGTAAAAGATTTTAGTTGTCCATTAATGACAATAAGATGTTTTTGTAACCGCCCATTAATGACAATGTGATGTTTTGTAACTGCCCATTAATAACAATTTAACTATCCGGGAATTAATCTCGTCATCGAATTTAAACCAACAACAAGATCCCCAACACCAAATTCTTCTACAGTTTTTTTTGTTAATGGTTCATATGTGAATAAGTATTCGATATTTATGAGAATTGTTCATGTATGAACAGGGGCGTACATGGAAAAAAGTCGTAAACGACACAAGTGTGCATATATGTCAATCTGTGTTTGTATTTTGGCACAAGGGTTCATATATGTCAATTTGTGTTCATAATTGACACAATGATTCATATATGTTGAGTTGTGTTCATATATGTGAATTTGTGTTCATATGGTCACACATGTTCATCATTTTTGGTATGTTCATATGGGTCAATATGTGTTCATATTTATATCAATTGTACATATAGGTCAATCTGTTTTCGTAATTGACACAAAGTGTTCATATATGTCAATTTGTGTTCGTAATTGACACGATGGTTCACATATGTCGAGTTGAGTTTATATGGTTGAACGAATGTTTTCATATATGAATTTGTGTTCATATGGTCACACATGTTCATTATTTTTTGTATATGTCAATTTAAACGATACCGAAAATTTTACTACCAAATCTCTTCCACCAATCATAAATTCATAAACATTAGAGATAGAAAATCAATATTAAAAAAATAACAAGATTAATAATAAGTTAACACAAATCATGGGATTTTATGATTTTGTAAATTCCAATTAATGATATAGAAGTTACATAAAAAAGAAAATTACATATGTACATTTGTCATGAAATTCAAAGATGGATTAGAACCTAATACTAAGATGGATTGTGATTGATTGAAAATGGTTATCAAAGTTAACACAATAATTTGGGTTAACATTTGAACCAAGCGCGCACGCTCTCTCTCTCTCTCTCTCTATATATATATATATATATTCTCTCTCTTTATATATATATATATATAGAGAGAGAGAGAGAGTGGAACGATCAAATACAAACCATCCAATTTATACAAACCGTGCAAACCATCCTCATCCGTTGATTTCATTATTTAATCTTATGAAAGTTTTTCATTAAATTGATTAATCTTGTGAAATTGTTTCATATAATACTTTTTTGATGAAGTTGTTTCATATATGGTTATGAAATTGATTCATATAATAGTTAATGAAATTTTAATAGAACTGTTTCATATATTTCTCTAATATTAAAATAATGAAGATGATAATATCCATGATTAACACTCTATACAATCAAATTGATTAACATCTCATAATTACAAAAAAATAAACAAAATGAAAATTTATGATTGGTTGAATGAGATTTGTACGGTTTGTACAAATAACGTGGTTTGCAAAGTAAACCTCCTTTATATATATATAATTTCTAACACTCGGAGTTTTATTGAAAGACTCATGTCTAGCAGGTAATGCTACCGATTTTTGTTGTAGATCTCGATCTTCAACATAGAAATCTTTGATAGGACCTTCACGCTTTGCGGCATAGGTCTGTTTGCGGCTCCCTCAAGGGTGCTCCAACAACAGACAGATCCCGAGGCATATATGAAACACAAGTAATCTGCGTTTGCCACAAATCACTGGACTCATAGATCAAAGCTGGGCAGTCAATTGCACGCTATAACTGCGCTATATCGAATAGCAGTCCTCAATCAAATAGCGGTCCAGGTTTCACGGTCCAAATTGCGGTACCGCAAATAGCGGCCGCTATTACCGCTATTTTGCTTCCAAATAGTGGTCCGCTACAACGCTATCTCGTTGGAGACTTTTTTGCACTTATATTTTTTAAACTAAACTTAAAACAATAACTTGGGCTTTTGGTGTGGGTATTTAAGATGAAGCCTACAAAGAAAAAAAAGCAAATTAATCAAACAATTAAACAAAAAAGAAAAAACTGAATTAGGTCATCGGTTTCTCAACTCTCAGCTCTCTCTCAACTCTAAACTGATCGACTCTAGGCTCTCTCTCAACTCTAAACTGATCGACTCTCGGCTCTCTCAATTGCAAGCTACAGCCACGCTATGTTGCTTGTGTGGTTTGAATTGTATGACCTGATATGTATTAGGCATACAATATTTGAAGTTTTTGACGTGATATATATATATATATATATTATATACATATACTATATTATAAAGCATTTGACAATTCTACTTGAAGAAAGAAATAAAATCCAATCTTCCATTATAAGAAAGAAAAAGAAAGTTTCTTGCACATGAGAATTCTACTTGAAGCTAAAATTAAGGCCTGTCACTAATTTGAATGAAATAAAGCCTACAACGCATATCTAGCACTGGTTTGAGTTCCATTTTGTCCAGAACAAACAACTAAATATCGATTAGTTGGATAAAAACAAACGACTTAAGGATTCTAGATTGCATGGCTTACCAGTGAAACGATGAATGAATCAAGGGCGTGCTCTCTTGTTGGTACAAGCCGGGCATTTGTACTGCTTGATATGCTCGGCTCTAGCTGGAGTTATCTTGACGCATGATCCATGAAACCACTTCTCACAAATATCACAACAGATCCAAAACTCATCAGATGCATAGTTCTCTCCACATGAACCACATAATGTATCCCCATGCTCCTCCTCATCTTCCTCATCCAATCCCTCTTCATMATCATCATCTTTCGATGCTACTGACGCTTTTGGAAATTTAGGCTGTGGTTCAGGGCCTTTAGCCTTTCAAGAAAAACAAATATATGAAGAAGTAAGCAACTTGCAGCTAACTATTCATGGATACTATGAATCCAGAAACCAAAAGAAGATATCCCACGCAGAGGTGGCTTGTGAAAAGTTTGCAAAACAGACGGAGGAAAGCAAATAAGATGAAATTTGAAAAAAAGAAGACAGACTTATTCATTCCTTTCTTTCATTTTTCGTTTTTTATTTCTGCCCAAGTAGTTTTCAGGAAAGTTTATATTACTAGAGGAAAGCCAACGTCAAAATAAAGCCAATGTTAGTTGCACTAAATGGATTACAGCAATTATAGAAGATGGGAATTGAAATACAGCAAGAACCTTAGAGTTTGACTTTGATTTGCTGCTGCTGTGGTTTGATACCGATGATTTCTCCTTCACTTGCTTCTTAGCTGCCCCTGACACAACTTCGAAAATTGTTGGAAGATCATTTATCATGTTAAAAAGGCGTTTCCTGCATCACAAATTGACAAATTCAGCCAGAAAGGATGATCAAAGGATAGCATCAAGCATGATAGATGACAGGTCAACAAAGCTATATTCAGTTAAAACAAGTTTTATTTGGTCTATCCATAGAGCTGCCAATCAATGTTGTTTCAATATCCTGAAAAATGAAAATTCCCTCTGCACATAATATTATAAAGTGCAGCAACTGAGAGTTGGTGATCTGTAACACCCTCACATGAATGACACATCAGCCTCAAGTCAAGAAAAATAGGGGAAATCGTAACTTCAGAAAAGCACACAAGAATGTTCATGCTTCGTACTCCATGCTAAAAGAAGTGCATAAACAAACACATGTGGGTAAACAACTTTTTGAAATATAACATTCTGTTTGTTTCTTGGTGCACCCAAAACAAGCCATAGTAAGTCACATATTCCAGGGAAACAACCTATATACCCCTTGGTATACGTACATCATACCCTCCCCCAAGACCCTACCTTTGTGTGGGATATACTAGATTCCTTTGTCTATGTACTTGCTTATTACAATAAGATTAAAACAAATTTTCAAGTAGAAAGTAGATGCTTCAGATAGTTCCATTACACAACAGAAACAAAAACTTCATGTTATTGGATTGGAATGTATCTATAAGGAAAAACAAACTTGAGTGACCCCTCATTATGTGATGAATATAAAAGCAGACATTAAACACGCTAGACATCAAAATAGTGGGGCCTACTAGGGTGTTGTGTGTATCACATACCATATCCATATATAATTATTATTTCTAGTTAGTAGTTACCCTTAACTGCAATTTTAATCCAGTTTTTGATCAATCTCTGTCTTACCATGCTAGTAACAAGTGTAACTAAGGGGCCGTTTACCAAACACTTACCCGGCTAAGTGCTTACCAAGTCATATTACCTCACCAGATGAATATGGTATGGATCAAGAATCTTACCCAATAAGTGAAGGCGACGACTCTTACCACGGTAAGCACTTACCAGGTAAATTGTTGCATACGATGTCGTTTTGGTGGACTAAAATCTTACCCGGTAAGTAAATAATAGTGTTAAATTTTAGCGGTAAGCACTTACCAGGTAAGTGTTCGGTAAACGGCCCCTAAATTGAAGAAGGATCCACTTAAATGGAACAATGCAGTTTACAATTCAAGCTTACTTAATCACTATTTGTTTTACAAAGAGAAAAAAATGAAATAATAATCAAGCAACTAAGCATCATTGTTAACTTGTCAAGATTGCAAATGTAATCTAATTTCTACAATCCAAAGGTAATTAATTACACCAATTTCTTGGGCACAGAGATTAAGAAGTCTCAGTTCTATATAGCGTTATGCACTTCAAAAGTTACAGATGTTTAACTAATCATATATTATAATGAAATAGCAACCGAGTAGACCAAGGCTCTTCAGCTTTGCAAGTGTTAGGGAGATCAATCCTTGTATGGGTCTTTTGTTTGTGTTTTGCAAGGAGGTTGTTTCCACGTGTCAAAGAGAAGTTCAAAAACGAACAAAAAAGATTATAACTAAAGTACCTATCAGCTTTGTCAAATCCAAATCTTGCCCCAAAATAGAAGGCCACGGCCAGAAGCCAGGCATCACCATGTACAGCAACTAAAGCTAGCCAGTCCTTCTCTGGCATGCCATCTCTAGCAAAGTTAATTCCCAGTGCAGGTTCTGGAAGCTCCGGAGGGACCTCTTCAGCAGGCAAATTGACTTCCCACTGCTCATTAGGAAATCCGTATAGACATAGGTTTTCCTTTTCTGTACCAACACAAAAACCAACCACCTTTCCCAGTAAATGTAATACTCAAGTGTTTAAATCCTAGAGTTCAAGATAGCTGAAAACTTGAATAATGATGAAGATTGTAGATCCTTTGACTTTGTGCATCACAGCAAGAGAGACCTTAAATGCAGGTTAGAAGACTACGCTCACCATTTTTATGTTGTGAAAAGAAAGCAACCAAATATAAGTCATAGAATATGAAATTGGTGAAAAGAATAAAACTAGGTGGCAGGGAAATAGAGACATCTTATACTCTTACCGGCAAAAGTGGAACATAACAGCCATTGGCGGATCGAGTGCTGGTGGTAGGGGTCCTAGGCCCCCAACAAACCTACCAATTTTTTAAAAGAAATGCTATAAAAAATATTTGTTTAGTAAATTTTCCTATTGTGCGTCCAACAAGCACAAGCAAGGCCCCCAACAAGAACAAGGCAAGGCGCCCAACAAGAACAAGGCAAGGGCCCCCGACTTGATATCCTGATTGTTAATTGGTCCATTTGTAGCACACACTGACATTTTCGTTCGAAATATAAATATAAAAATTATACACCTCGATGAATTAGTAAAAAGTCAACTGAAAATCGACCTGAATAAGTTATCTTTATTCGATTAACTGAACCATTTAAGCCGAAAAGGAAAACCCAAAAACGTTTTCATCCAGATGAATTATTTGGTTTTGAATTTTTTTTCTACACCCCTAAGTATGCCCCAAACTATAAAAGTTTCTGGATCCGCCACTGATAACAGCCAGATTTTAACACGCAACAGACCCCAACAGAGTGATAATCAACATGGAAAGCATTTGCAAAGAAAGACTTATGCTTATAGATTTAAAAAAAAAGATGGGGCCTATACAAAAGTATAGATATAATTACATAATCACACACACTACACATACAGATAAAAACAAAATATGGAAAGCATGAACTTGTCTGGATCAGGACCCGCAGCAAAGAATTGAATACCTACGCTAAAATGTCAAATAATGGCAATGAACTACATTTACCAACACAAAACAAAATTCCTCCAAAATTTCTGGAAGAGTCGAGTAACAGCTACTGTTCAGCAACTACCATAAAGCAGGTAAAGTAGTTTAGAGATTATCCTAGCTGCTTTTCCCTATAGCACAACAGTGGTAATGTATAGGCAACCACATAACATAATATAGACTTCTTACCAGTTGTCTATGGTTGATTGGTTATGAGTTTTTCATATTCAGTTAAATTTAACAAGTCTTGAATACCAGGGCTGTTTTGTTGTTTGCAACTCATGCTCTCTCCAAACAGTGGTAATGCAATTACAAAGTTCCATGATCATATAGAACAGAAAAACTAGCATGAGCACACAAAACAGATAATAAGCAAGAGTTTCACATTTACGGAAATTGATAATGTAAAGTTCTCCATAACCATTCTTACCACCAGACTACCAGTTACCTATCAAGTACCTTCACCAGTAAATGCAAGACTCTTGAAACAATCTCAACAGGAAAGAAGGCAAGAAGAAATAGCATTTCAGCCTCGTTAGTAACCATAGTTGTTAGGCGTGCCTAAGCTCATAAGGCGCAAGAGGTTGGGCTTTTCTATGGTCGAGGCGAAAGACGCTGTGCCTTGGCTGAGGTGTCTTGTGGGCCCAGGCACGCCTCATAAAACAGACTGAAATTTTGTGTTTTTTAAGTCTTCTCATGTTCCTATCTCCTAGACTTCTACGAAAAAGACTTACCATCTCCCACGATTAATGCACCAAACCTCTTATAAATACACCCAAAACCCACCTCACTTACGCTCTTCCTCTCTCTTGATCATGTACAACTTGGTTGTTGCTCCCTTTTTACCGTACCTGTTCAGAAAAAGGTAGCATACTTGATTATCTGCTTTAATTTAATTATGCATATTTGATCATTATTATTGGAAAAGTGGAGTGCCTGCTTAGTGAAGTTTTTTCACTTCTGAAATGTGGGTAGAGGAGTGACTACTAGTTAGTGTTCAAAAAGGCACGCCATGGCGCGATATGGCACAAGACGCGTCTCCGCCTTACAAAATTGCCCATAGCATTTCTGTAAGGCGTGGCTCACGCCATGGCGTCTTGAGGGGTGCCATGACGCACCATGGCACGTGTTTTTTGTAAGACGTGATTTTTTTTCCAAAAAGAATATTTATTTTTTATTGTTTATCTTTTGTATTTTTACACTTTTAACTTTAGTACACTTTTATAGATCTAACTAATCACATCACTCACGGTTTCACAAATTCATAAACAGTACAGACTTACGGTTAAAATGAAGTTGTAAACTTACCTTTCTAAGTTCTATTTTAAATATTTAATCAAAAACCTATTTTTATAATAATATTCTATATGATTTTCTTAATATCATCATCTGATCAGATAATAACATATAACTATATATATAATTCTATACATGACATACAAATTTGCCGCCTCATGTCACGCCTTGAAAAACGCCACCTCCTCTCTGTGGTGTGTAAGGCTTGAGGCTTGACCTCGCCGCCAGGCCACGCCTTTCTGAACCTTGCTACTAGTCAGGACTTTATTGAGCTATGTTTGATATTAATGCTATTTGAAAATTGAAATTGAACTATGTTTTATATTATGCTATTTGAGTTGTGTGTAACTGTGTGTGTATATACATACATACATACATACATACATACATATATACATATATATATATATATATATATATATTTGATAAGATGCACCTCGCATTCTTGAGGCCTATGCCTTGCTCCTAGGCCCCTGGACCCCTTTGTGCCAAAATGTGCCTTGAGCCTTTAACAACTTTGTTGGTAACACCAACAATTTTGTTTTCTATCACTTTTCATATCCTTTTTTGATGTAAATGGTGGTGTGATTTCTAGTTGATAAGAAGATCAAAACTTGCTTGACAAAGCTATCGTTTTCAAAGATGAAAATTGAAAAAAAGTTAGAAATTGTGCATCATTGGATTTGAAACCTCAGCCTCACAAATGTGTTTTTACTCATAAATTACTTTTGTAGACCTTGAAAACATCACAAGTTTACAATTAATAACCACCATTTAGGGGCTGTTCGGTTCATTTTCAGTTAAGACTTGTATGGATATAGCTGTCTGTATGGATATAGTTGTCCGTATATTAACAGATAAGTTATCGTTCGGTTGTTGTGCTGAATAAACAGTCTGAATGTCAAAAATGACCATTTTACCACCAGTCTTTATTGGTCATTTTTTTGCTCATCTTAACCCTCGGTTTACCTTTAAACCTTTGAATTAAATCACTAATAACAGCAACATCAAACCCATCACGAGAACTCGTCCTTTTTGTTTCTCTTCTTCCCCATTGATTTTAGAATTTAAAAGAGCAGAAACACCAAACTCATGAATGAAATTACTAGTCAAAATACAAAAAATCAAGCATCACACACCATGAATTAAATTACTAACAACAGCAACAACACCAAGCGCATTACTAGCAAGAAATAGAGAGGGTGAGAGAAGCAGGGAACGAGAGAAGATCGACTTCAAGGAGGACCATATCAATTTCAAAGACCAAATGATCACAGATGACCAAATTGATTTCAGAGGAAGGGCATATCGATTTTAGGGGGGAGCAAATGGATCGATCGAGGGTCAATTTGAGAGGGGAACAACTATCGGTGAACCCAAATCTATGAACCCAAAATTAAAAAACTCAAATCTATGAACCCAAAATTAACAAACCCAAATCTATGAACCCTAATTTAAAAAAACACCACAAACTATCGAGAACCACAAATCACCGAGAACCAAATAAAAAAAGTCAATTTCATCAACCAGAAAAAAAAGGTTTAGATTGATCAAGAGGAGCCGGCACTGTGAAGATAAAACCCATTTGTTTGAAGAAGAAAATAGTAGATGTAGAACCCTAAAACGAAATGGGAACAACTATTGATCAAGGCACAAACAAGAAAAAAAACCAGTTGTCGAAGATGAGTAGATCAAAGAGGGAGCAGCCGTTGATCTTGGATGCAACCCATTTGTTTAAAATAGTAAACATACCGGTTGATCTAACAAGAGTTTGTGTAGTGCCATTTTTGTTTAGATTGAGGAAGCAAGCACGTCTGTAGAAAAAGGAGATGGTAATGAGAAAGGGGGTGGGATGGGGAGGAAGGGAGGACTAAAGGAAAGAAAGGGTAAAAGGGTAATAAATGGGCTGAGTCTATATGACTTAACTTTTAGAGCTGACCGAATAAGTCATGTTTTTAGACATTAAGCCACTTCCGAACAGCTTTATATAGCTTACCGAATAAGCCATAATCTCTATGCAGTCCATTAAGCTCTTACCCAACAGCCCCTTACAAAACTTTGTAACCTTGATTTTGTTCTCGAAAAGCACAGGCAGTACTCAAACACCATCTTTCTATTCGGTTTATGCATTTTTAAAAACATAAATGGAACATATAAACAAGGTAATTGCCAAACAATATCTTAGTGAAAGACAGTAATGATAAGAGAAAGAAGAAAGAAGTAAACGTAATTAATAGACGTGCACCCTGATTACTGTAATTGAAGTGAAGCATTATAACCCTTGCAGCAGACCCAACATAACATCTTCAATGGCAGTAACCATATTATGACATACAAGAACTTAATAGCAAGTACCATTATTGTTTTGACATAAGCAACAAAAACATGCAAGTATTTGAAAACAAAAATAACACAAGTAAGACACTAAATGAAGTAAATCATCCTGGCAACTTTGAGCTGATAAAGAAAAGTCATCACAAATAAGTTGATACAATAGGTGCCCTGAAGGCCTAAAGCAAGTAACTAGGGAGATAATAATCAACTTGTATGTAGAGAACAAAGAAATTCAAGGACAACAAAGACCTTGAGCTTGAGGAGCTCCCGTACACTTTTGCCAAAAATTTGTAACAAACACCGGTCAATTCCTCTCTAGTTAAGAACCAACGTAATTCAAATTATCCGTTCACCAGACCAACTAGGGCTATTTGCTACTGTTGTGATTCAAATTATTTGTGAACACCAATCACAGTGACATGAACTTGGGAATTGACCTTTCATGCCTCCATAGACAACATATGAAACCACAAAGCATACCTCACTTTCCTTGACACAGATATACCCATGCTTAATGATATGTATCATTAATTGTTTCCCATTTCACACTGATAATGTAGTCTATTTACCATCAACAAAGAACAAAATTCTACTCCTTCCCATCTATGCGAATTGCAACAGTTGCTATTTTTGGATGTCTAAGTAAATATTGCAACAAATTCTATTCTCGTAACATTTCAAGATACAACAACTTTTGAGTGAAGTGAACTGGTTTGACTTGTCGCTATTAAACTTTCTCTTATAGTCAAAGACTTCCAAAGTCTCAATTTTCAAGGAGGATGAAGTAGTTAAACCCTACTTGAACAGAAAGAAATTGATCCAGAAGTGCGGAAAAAGACTAAAGAGAAAACTGACCAGGGTCACACTGCTGATAAAATTCTTCAACATCTGCCAAAACTCAAAACAAGATCAAATTAGATCAACAACCTTTAGTAAATTTAACAGCTAAGCTTAACAAACTGAACAGCGGAGAGTGATATTGCTTCGAAAGATGTAAATAAATAAATTAAATTCTAAAGAACGCAAACGGTTTCTAGTATCAACCAGTGGTAAGAGCTTTAATGATGCCAGCTCTTCGACTCTTGAAATCTCTAAAAACCTCTTCGACAGTTCGAGGGTTGTAGGGTTGACTTCCGTCCATCTCGTTCAACGCAATCGTATGTACGTGCGTATGAATACTTTTGAGTTCTTAGATCGAAGAAGAACCCAAATCTAGGGATAGAGAGCGTGGGAGGAATTGGGGAGAAATTATTTGACCTGGGCTGCGAGAAGAGAGAGGAACTTGGATTGAAATTATGATTTAACGAGGATTTGACAAAAAGTGGGAAGAACTTGACTCGGCTGGTCACTGACATGTCCATGGATGTTGGATTTGGCCCATTAAGAGTATAAAAAAAGAACCCTAATTTGTGTATAAGCGGAAAAGTAAATCAAATAAACTTTTTGATTTTAAACTCTTTAGTTCTTAAATTTTTTTAATGAAAAAATCAATCTTCTTTTTCATTTTAAATTATTAAGTTTCTGAACTATTTTTTTTAATAAGAATCTCATTAAACTTTCTCATACTGGTAACAATAAATTCTAAAAAAAAAGGTTTCAGGGAGCTTATTATTAAGCAGCAGCCTCTAAAAAGAAGAACTTCGCTCTTTTTCTTCTACCTCGTTCACAATGAAAGAAGGAACTTCGCAGAAGATCAGTCTGCAAGTCTCATTCTCTTGCACTCGCATCCGTCCTTTTGCAGTTTATCAAAAAATTATGAATGAGGCCCGCCCCCCACTACACTTGGCTCTACTTATTTACAATGGTGAGTCGTCTGTCTACGCGATTTGACAGTCCACAACCCCCCCCCCGACAGATGAAAAGCACTAGCCTGATTTTTTATTGATTAAGTCCTTGAACAATTTTCTAATAAATAAACTATTGCAATTTTAAAAATTAGTTACTTACATTTTTTTAACCCAAAAAAAGTTACATTAACTGACTAGTAAAAAATTCGATGGTTCATTTATTTCTTTAAAAGAATCCAGGGTCTTAATCATTTAAAATGTGAAAGTTTAATGGTTTTTAATTCAAAAAAATTGTCTAAGAACTTAATCGTTCAAACTAAGAATAACTGTTTTTTCGTTGAAAAAAATATGTTGATCCCCTCTCTCAGTAATTTGATGATGATCTTTTTTATCTTACGAAAAATATTTTTTCTTTATTCAGCTTCAACGGTCATCACTGAGCATGTTCAATGATCGCTGAACAGTATTGTATATCTCGAGACAAGTACTTTTCAAGAAGACAAAACTCACACCACAAGAACTTTAACGGTATCGAAGATAAAGATGAAGACAGAGACAAGCGGTTCGTGATCTGATGCGGTTTCAGTGATAACAAGTGTTGGATCGATTAACTCAGATTCTTGGTAAAGATTACTTACTTGGATGATCTGTTTTACAGTGAGAATGCAGC
>NW_020200721.1:37181-43738 GCF_001531365.2 Cynara cardunculus var. scolymus | reverse complement strand
AGACTCTGGGAAGTCGTCTACTGCGTAAACAAAATCTGACTTGATTGTTCTGTAGACATTGAAGATGAACTCTCTGAAGTTAATTTGAGCTTTAATTGCGTCCAAGAGAGGAGACATTTCACCAACCCTGTAATGTCTTCTATCCACTTCTGCCACTAAACGCTTGAAGATCCAGTCCAACGTCTCTGATGAATACTTGTGAGCTTCTGTTGGGTCGAAGAATCTTAGTAGCTCATCCTTGTCCAAATACACAAACCCGAAAACGGGATTGTGTAGAATGGTGTTTGGATAGTACTTAGATACCCAATTAGGCCTGCTGTAAGGAGGAGTGATCTTTAAATTCTTTTGTGCTAATCTCATGGCCAACTCAAAATCCTTCTGGCTATAATACATCACTTGCGCACGTATAACTTCAATCAGCCTCTTGAGAGAAATTTGGTATGTTTTCCTCCTCTCCATGTAGATGTTAAGGATCTTGTGCATATATATGACATCATACATGCAGAGGTTATGAAGATCTGCATCAGTGAACGTATAGATGTTGCCGTCTTCTCTCTTTACAACGTACTATGAGTAAAGAACGGTCTTCTTTAACAGAGTCCTTGGTGAGATTGTCACCAAAT
The DNA here is from genome assembly GCF_001531365.2 of Cynara cardunculus var. scolymus. Classification (NCBI taxonomy): domain Eukaryota; kingdom Viridiplantae; phylum Streptophyta; class Magnoliopsida; order Asterales; family Asteraceae; genus Cynara; species Cynara cardunculus. The sequence goes on along the minus strand of NW_020200721.1, from coordinate 43,115 downwards.
AAGTGATCATGTGGCGCGAGAAAACCTGTTCACGAGGCCTTGTTAACCTGGAGAAGTGGAATTTGGCTACGGCAGAGGGGATATCAGTGAGCTCTGGGTCATAGGGTGGCTCTGTGTCTGTTACAGAGTACTTCCGAAAAAGAATTCCTTCTGGGGTAGTGACAGCCTCTGTGCGAACATTTTGCGTTGGAATCTTGCTCATAGATTCAAGAATTTTAGAGACCCGTCCTCCCTCTGTAGACTCTGGCATCTTCTGTTCTTCTTCTTCTTCTTCTTCTTCTTCTTCTTCTTGCAGAATCGGCCTCTAGGTCGATCCCTCTGCAAGGATGGACTTAACGGTTCCTTGCAGGGCATCAAACGTACCCGTGGACGTTGTTTGGACTTGTGGGAAAAAGGATGTTGTGGCCTCGCCTTCTCTGTGGTGCATAGGCACTCTGCCCTTCTTAGCCTGAGCCTCTGCCAGAGAAATCTTCAATACTTTGAGGAGCTCAGGGTCATCAGCATATTTTTCTTCATTAATTGGCTCTGGAGTTCCTGTGCTCGATGATGACCCTTTCTTTGAAGATTCTACAGCTATGGCCTTTCCCTTGCCTTTAGGCTCTGCAGCCTTTTTCTTGCCTTTGTCAGCAGCTGTAGACTTTCCAATCTTTACACCTCTGGCAGGTGCTCTGGCGGATTTCTTCTTTGCTTCTGGGGCCTTGGCCTTCTTCTTTTCCTCCTTTTTCTCCCCCTCATGACGATCATCATCACCTTTATGATCGTCATGGCTCTGGATGGCATCAGCCTTGCATGAAGTTAGGGGAGCCCTTCTCAAATGACGCAGAATCTTAGTGGCCACCTTGTACATTTTCTCTATCACCTTCTCGGCACCCGTAGAGGCATTCATCATATCAAGTTCTGTGGCCCATTTGAGTTTGGAGACGGTGCTGAGGACTTCTGCACGAAGGAGGTCACCTTCTTTTACAAGCTCGGAGGTGCATTCTTTGATGAGATAATTGGATGTGAGGATCTCCATTTTAAGTGCTCCGAGATGGCCGGTCACAGAATCCCATAGGGCATCCACCATAGCATCTAGTTCTCTGCGAGTAGCCAAGTGATTGATGTTTGCCCTTGAGGTTGACGAGTCGATTCCATAGGTGACTGCAGAGGAGAACATCTCCTTGATTTCGTCTCTGAACGATGAGTAGTTCGTGTAGCCTGCAGAGACGAAATCATCTGCAAACTTGGCGGCCATCTCTGTGAGTTCGTCCTTGAGCGTTTTGATGGAGGAGGGGTTGAGTGACATCGCTTGGAAGGCCTCTGTCACATCCTTCTTAATGACAGAGCTCTGAAGGGTTATCAATGTAGACTTCAATTCTGCAGTGGTGGCGGATAACTCCTTCAGAGCCTCTGTAAGCGGCGATAGATCATGTGGTTGCGAACGTGAGATGAACAAGCTTTGCAACTCATCCATCTTTTTGAACAACTCTATGTCAAAGGCGTTAAGCTCCCCCTTTGTCACATAGTCATTCTGGGAACTCGGACCACCAACACATGGTGTTCCTTTGGCCTCGGAGCTTGAGGCGCCCTCAGCGGCTGGCATTTCGTAGCCTGCTCGGGGACTTCCACCGTATCCTCGCACATCTCCTTGAGGAGAGGCTAACAGTGTTCTGTAGATCTCRTGTCCGGTAGTTTCAGAGCCTAACCTGACATTTTGATCTAGTGGAGACAGAAGGTGTTCTAGGCCCTCTGCCTCTGTGGTTCTCACATGTGCCTCTGAAGCACGTTTTGGTTGATCACTCTGTGAAGAGACAACAAATGTCTTTAAGGGTACTGTCAAGTCCTTGGGCGATTGGACTCTTTTAGTAAAACCTTCACCCTTTTGAGAGGGTGAAGGAGTATGTTGTGGTTTCCCAGGTGTGCGATTCACAGAGGACGAAAGATTGTCCTCTACGGCGGTAGGCTGGTTTGGGTTCGGCAAGTGTGTGCCTTCTTCAATAGAGGTTCCCTCTAAAACATGGCCTCTAGGAATGTGGGTTGCACTAGGAGGTGGGCTGGGATGTGTGCCTTCGGCATCTTTTGCGCCCTCGCCTAACTCCTCTACCTCTTCTTCTTCGTCATCTAGGATGACCTCTGTCCCCAACTGAGATTGTCAATTGGTTCCCTGAACTCCTTCTGGACATTCGACAGAACATCCTGAATTTGTTCTGTTGGGGAGACGTTGATGACCATCTTACGCAACCTTCTGCGTTTGGGTGTTGCTGCATCCTCTGCCGGGCTTTCTTCTGCGATGGCCTCTGTGACCACAGGTTCTGTGATCACAGGTTCTGTTGGTTCAGCCTTCTTCGTTTTCCTCTTCTTAGGTTTTGGCAGAGGTGCAGTTGGGCCCTCTTCCTCTACGGACCTCTTTTTCTTCTTCGACTTTCTCACAAAAGAGTCGGTACCCTTCTGTGTCTTCGTCTTCTTGCGAGGAGGACTTGAAATTCTAGGGGGTTCCTCGCTCACCTCACCAGCCACTACTGGCTCCTCCGTTCGTCCCTCCACTCTCATTTTTTTGATTTCCACACCTAAGGGGACACCTATTCGTGGCGGGGTTACAGGGACCGGTTCTGGTCGCCTGTTTGCACGTCTATAGGATTTTCGATCATGGTGGCTTAAGTACCTGAGCATGGCCTTTGATAGGGGCCTTGGACTTCTGTAGCCATGCTCGTGCTCTGTAGGTCTAAACTCCTTGAAGGGGTATAGYTTGGCATTCGGCTCCACAGAGGGCAATCTTGCTGCCAGAAGGTCTCCAAAAGCCAAACCAAGGAAGCGTTGTAAGATCAGGTTTGGCTGGTTCATGTCTTCCTTGGCCTTCTTTTGGGCCTGGACCTTTGTCTTCTCCCCTTTGTGACTGGCACACTTCTTCTTGATGAGGCCGACTATGTCCTCGAAAATCAATTGCGCCTAGTCCAGTGGCAGATTAAAGTAGATGCCATACATTATTGACAGCATAGCRTRGGATGATTGGTCATGGCTACCTACCTTCCCTGTGAGGCAGCARTTGATGATGGAGAATAGAGTGTTCCACACAGGGGGTAGTCCCTTACGCCTGAACTGGGTCCTTTTGGTGATCGGTGTCGCATAGGAATGGAACTCCAAAAATTTGATTAGCTCCTCGTCTGTAGGAGTGGCGGCATAGGCATTTAGGTTCAAATGTTCAAGAGTGGGCAAATGAAGAGCAGTTCTTAAGGTGTCTACATTTAGTTCGAGAGGGACAAGGGATTTATTTACAGGGTGAGAGGCGTAACCAACAATGGTTAGCCCAGTGTTATCGAGGGTGGTTGTGTAGGCACTCAACAGAAATTGGGAAATGTAGGTTTCAGAAGTGGGTCGAGTAGCAGTTAAAGCATAGTAGAGAGGGTGGTTTCTTAGGATTTCCATTAGAGTGAAGGTATTTTCAGGAAATCCTGAGGGGATGAAGAAATAGTTATTAGGCTTTTTCACCAGTACGATTTTTTCATATTTGTTTTGCACGAAGGACAGGGCGTGCGAAGTTAGGGCTTGAGCTTGTGTTACCTCATTATCGCTTGAGGCGTTTACGGATTGGGCTGAGGCACTTGAGGAAGACATTGTTGCAAGAAGCTTTGAGAGTTGCAGGTTGCAGGTTCGTCTGTGTATAAGGGAGTTCTTTGAGAGCGTAAGGTTTTAATTTGGRGGGAAGGAGGGTATTTATAGGTAAGGAATTTCAAAAATTGAACCGTCTGCTGTAYGAAAGGTCGTGTGATGAGTGGATTTGGGTGAAATGGTTCAAAAAAGGTATGACACGCCGTATTGGGAAGACGCGCGATTGATGACGTGCACTTCCTTTTACTGACACGCGCGTATTTGTTCTTACCCTTAACCATAGAACCACGCGCACCATATCAATAGACAAGAACTATCAACAGAGTTCTGTCAGAGGCCTAAGGGTTATAAAGCCTCTGTTATGTGTCGAGCCTTCTTATAGATGTTACACCTTTTTACCTAAACGTTTTTAGAAAATCCACAGAGAGATGAGTATTTGCTCAGCTCAACTCACAGAGCCTCTGTTAGAAGCACCAGAGGTTCTGATGAGATGACCTCTGAGAACAAGATACTTCAAACGTTTTTGCACCTTCTGTGGTTTTAATTTTGTTAACACTCCCCCTCTGAGCCAGCTCCCTTGGCTCCCCCTTGAATAAGAACCATTTTAAAATCCTTCAGAAGAAGTGTCCACAGAAGATCCGTTCAAAGAGCCTCTGTAAGCAGTCATAGAGGTTCTGTGAAAAGATTTCTGTGAACTAAAACTTTTTATTCTTCAAAAGGTTTTATCCTTTTAAAACACAAACTCCCCCTTGAACCAGGCAAGCCTTTGCGTGGTTTAAACCTATAGAGTAAAGAATCAAGAGAAAAATTATTCAAGAAATTTAAATTATTTACAAAATTAAATTTAAAAGAAATAAAATATGTACAAAAAGAATAAAGAATTAAGACGACCACCACCTAAGACTCTGGACACGACATTCCAATTTTCTCTAAAAGAAAATTAAATCTTTTCTCATCTAGGGCTTTTGTAAAAAGATCACCAATTGAAATNCCTTCTTTTGGGCCTGGACCTTTGTCTTCTCCCCTTTGTGACTGGCACACTTCTTCTTGATGAGGCCGACTATGTCCTCGAAAATCAATTGCGCCTAGTCCAGTGGCAGATTAAAGTAGATGCCATACATTATTGACAGCATAGCGTGGGATGATTGGTCATGGCTACCTACCTTCCCTGTGAGGCAGGAGTTGATGATGGAGAAAAGAGTGTTCCACACAGGGGATAGTCCCTTACGCCTGAACTGGGTCCTTTTGGTAATCGGTGTCGCGTAGGAATGGAACTCCAAAAATTTGATTAGTTCCTCGTCTATAGGAGTGGCGGCATTGGCATTCAGGTTCAAATGTTCAAGAGTGGGCAAATGAAGAGCAGTTCTCAAGGTGTCTACATTTAGTTCGAGAGGGACAAGGGATTTATTTATAGGGTGAGAGGCGTAACCAACAATGGTTAGCCCAGTGTTATCGAGGGTGGTTATGTAGGCACTCAAYAGAAATTRGGTAATGTAGGTTTCAGGTGTGGGTCGAGTGGCAGTCAAAGCATAGTAGAGAGGGTGGTTTCTTAGGATTTCCATTAGAGTGAAGGTATTTTCAGGAAATCCTGAGGGGACGAAGAAATAGTTATTAGGCTTTTTCACCAGTACGATTTTTTCATATTTGTTTTGCACGAAGGACAGGGTGTGCGAAGTTAGGGCGTGCGAAGTTAGGGCTTGCGAAGTTAGGGCTTGAGCTTGTGTTACCTCATTATCGCTTGAGGCGTTTACGGATTGGGCTGAGGCACTTGAGGAAGACATTGTTGCAGGAAGCTTTGAGAGTTGCAGGTTGCAGGTTATAGGTTCGTCTGTGTGTTTGAGAGGTTTTTGAGAGCGTATGGTTTTAATTTGGGGGGAAGGAGGGTATTTATAGGTAAGGAATTTCAAAATTGAACCGTCTGTTGTACGAAAGGTCGTGTGATGGTGGATTTGGGTGAAACGGTTCAAAAAAGTATTACACGCCGTATTGGGAAGACGCGCGATTTATGACGTGCGCTTCCTTTTACTGACATGCGCGTGTTTGTTCTTACCCTTAACCATAGAACCACGCGCACCATATCAATAGACAAGAACTATCAATAGAGTTATGTCAGAGGCCTAAGGGTTATAAAGCCTCTGTGATATGTGTCGGACCTTCTTATAGATGTTACACCTTTTTACCTAAACGTTTTTAAAAAATCCACAGAGAGATGAGTATTTGCTCAGCTCAACTCATAGAGCCTCTGTTAGAAGCGCCAGAGGTTCTGATGAGATGACCTCTGAGAACAAGATACTTCAAACGTTTTTGCACCTTCTGTGGTTTTAATTTTGATTTGAAAAATCCCCCTCT
>NW_020200721.1:16407-31990 GCF_001531365.2 Cynara cardunculus var. scolymus | reverse complement strand
AAATTAATCTAAGCCATTCGATCAAAATAAGTTACAGACAAGATCACGTGATAAGCACGAGCAACTAAAAGACCTAAGTAAAACAGCTAAAGAAGATCTAAACAGAATACATGTTGCAGACCCTCTGTGAGACATCACAGAGGCTCTGCTGGATATAACTTGAGAGCACACTTGACGTAGAAGAAAACTTTCAGAACCTCTGTGAGACACGACAGAGGTTCTGTCGTCTTTGTCTTGAAGCATTGTCTTTCCAGAGGACCAGTTTCCAGAACCTCTATGAGACACAACAGAGGTTCTGTCACTTGGGACTTGTACGCTTGAGCATCTTCTGCTATTGGTCCTCTGTGGTCTTCTGTGACAGATCATCTTCTGTCAACCCTTGCAGTATTACTTTTTCCATACTTTTACATTTAAAGAAATGAGAGCTAACAACAAGTCTGTCTACAAATGTATGAATTCTACTCAAGATTCAACATACACTAAAGAAACCCTAGTGTTATTCCGGTGTCAGTGATCAAATAAATCTTGTTGATCAAGATTAGTTTTTATCTTATCCCCCTACACATAAAGGAAAAACCCATACCTCTCAAAGTAAAGTACGCGAAGCCACTCTATTATTGTCTTCAAACGTGCTTACCTACTTTGTGAAAGACTATTGTTCATATACGACAAAAGCTTGCATATCTGAAGATAAAGGACAAGCTCACCTCTAGAAGCTTGCCACGTGCCTTTTACTACTGACTTGCATTCAATGCAATATGTATAAATAGCTGAAAAGCTCCTCCTTCTCAGAACCAAGAAGCGTACATCATGAAGATCAAAATCTACCCAAGAGGAGACTTCCTCACAAGCACAGACTTCTTAATCTTTCGAACTTATCTTTACTTCAAGTGAAGAACACCAACTAAGCTCTTCCTTTAGCAAAGTTATTATTTCTTTTTTTAGCAAGTCTTTTCTTTCTTGCTTTCTGTATCTTATGTGTTCCCTAGATTGTTGTAGATAAGTTTGTATCTTATCTTATTCCACAAATAATTTGTGGAATCTCTATTGATCTTCTTTATCAATAAAGGATTTTAAAAAGTGAAAACTGTCATGTTTGTATTCATTCCCCCCCTTCTAGAGACTGTTACATCTAAACTCTTGTAGATCCGTCTATGACCAACAAGTGGTATCAGAGTAGTGTTTTATTATCTCTTCTTTCTTTAAGATAATTTATTTACCATTCAAATGGCATTGCAAAACACAAACACCAACTTTCAGGACAATGGCTCTCTAGCTAAACCTCTGCGGTTCATCAGAGATAACTTCAGGCTTTGGAAGAATTGGATGTCTCAATTCTTGAAAGGTGTGGATCTTGAAATTCCATACTATATTGAAATAGACCTTGTTTTCCATTTGCAATATCTCCAACAGTTCCAAAACTTCCTCATCAATGGAGTGACGAAGATAATAAGAAAATGGATTTAGATACTAGGGCTAGATCTGTAATATCCATGTGTTGGTCCCGTTAGGGTCTACAAGATATTTAGAAACAGTTTGTAGAAGGGGTGATGAATACAAACACAATATACTTTTCAAATTTAAAATATATATTGATAAAGAAGGATCAATATAGATTTTACAAGATTGTATGTGCAATAAGATAAGGTAAAGATAATCTATCTAAACAATCTAAGTAACACACAAATGATCTTAGCATAGAATTTTTTTTTGATGTTTAAGACTAAGAAGAAAATGAGTTCTTTCTGGGTAAGAACTATTTAGAGTACTTGAAAAGGGTTTCTAACTTGCTTGAAGATAAGCGTAAGTGTTCTTAGATGTATGTGTGTTCTTTTACATATGCACGTAAGGATTAAGGTTAGATATCTCTGCATGGAGATAACATACATCTATTTATACATATTGCATTAAATGCACATTTAAAATGAAATACAGTAGGACTTGAGCACGTGTCAAGCCTTTAGAAAAATAATTGTCCTTTGCTACAGTGAATAGTACAAAAGCTTATTCATGAGTAGACATCATTTCATGAAGTTGGTGGGTAGTAGAGTCAACTAATCGGCTCCGTACCGTACTATACTCTAGAAAGGGTATGGGTTTGTTCTTTGTGTGTGGAAGGACAAGACAAAAACAATCTTGCACAACAAGCTTCATTTGATCGCTGAATGTTGGAATAACCCTGAAGGTCTTTTCAGCATTCGTTGAGGCTTGGGCAGTCTTCACACACATGTTGACCAGATTGTAATCACTGAATGCCGCTTCAGATCATGAACGCGCTAGTCTGTAATCTTCAGTTTTAGTCTTTGACTTTCGTTGAAGGTTCTTTGATGTGAGTTTTATCTTCTTGAAGTATCGATGTCACTGATGGATTTACAATACATGTCTTAGCGATCACTTAACAGACTCAGTGATGATCGCTGGAACTGAAAGATAGAAACAATAATACTTCGTATAAGATAAAAGGGATTATCATCAAATCAATAAGAGAGATGATCAACAATCTCCCTCTATTTGATGATAACAAAGCAACATAAAGAAAGTTGCCTTATCAAATAGAGTAAGGAAAAGTTACATATAAAGTACATGTCCCTTATAATTGTTTTGGGATCTTTTTCAGGGAGTCAGTTTTTACTTAGAAAATTTTCTTAAGTTACAAATTTAAGAAAAAGTATAAGAAATAAAATTGAAACTGAAAGCATGTTCACTGACTTATAGATTGTTAGTGAATATAAGAGAAACACTGGAACTCATAGACATGTGTCCCTATTACTCTTTTCAGGGATCTTTTTCAGTGATGCAAATGAAACACTTACATTAATTTCAAAAGGAAATAGTACAAGTTGTCCAGTACATGTCTTAGACTTACAATATATAAGTTGAACACTGAAAGTCGACATAGAATACAAAAGATATTCAGAGAATGGACAAATTACAAAAGTTGTAACTAATCTAAGTTGTTCAGATTAATGTAGCCAGGTACATTTTCTCCAAGCTCCTTTTGACGTAGAAACCCCCTTCTGATCTTGCGGTCCATCATTTCACCTCTGAAGTCATAATCTGGCCAGAACCTGATGTACGCGAGATTTTCTATCAAGCATATATGTAACTCAGAAATTCTTTGGAATCTGACTTCGCCTTCATAGTCAAGGAATATAAGTCCTATCTCAAGCTTTACATGCACAATGTTGGGTATGTAAGGACCATTCGCTGGCAATGATAAGTTAAGCTTGGAAATGTCTGGCTTCTTCGAAGCCTTCAGGACTTCATCTAAGGAGAACGTTGTTTCATGTTCATTCCTCAGGGATAGTCCGTCATTAGGACTTGAAGGTCTTTTTCTTCTTCCACCTTTCTTTAGAGTTGGCTTGTCAGGCACTTCGACATACATCGTCGCTACTACAGGAATTGCAGAGTTCGCCTCGATTTGATACCGCTCTCGCGGCCCGCGACATTGCTCCGTCAGGCTTTTGCCCATTGCGGAAAATTCCCCACTGCTTGGGAGCTTACGGTTTCATGTTCTATTTCACTCCCTGATTGGGGTTCTTTTCACCCTTCCCTCACGGTACTACTTTGATCAGCTCGCTGATGATGTCTTAGATAATTGGCTTATGTCGAGATTTTGAGCGCTGAATGGCTTGGCGGATCTCCAGCCATTCACTGTAGTCGTACTCGCCGAGGTAGGAAGGATACTCGGTGACCGCCTTAAGGTTATCCCTAGTGATGAGCATCGAGATCAACAACCCACCATCTTTTATTCATCCACTGATGGTGTCGTTTGAAATAGGATGAGGGTTGATTCTCTTTTGAAGGCTTTCTTTGCTCCAACGTCTATCTCGCTCAACCAACTTTAGATTCTTTTCGTGTTCAGCTTTTGCAATAGAGAGAAGCTTAGCTTAGGCTTGGACAGCGTTCACCGTCTTTTTGGATTTCTTCCTTGGAAGAACTTTGGCGGCAAGGGACTTGGCCAACTTTAAGTTGTCCTCAGTCTGTTTTCTTTGAAGTTCTAGTTCTTCCTTGGTCTTGATAGCCTCGAGTCTTTCAGCTTCGGTCAGGAAGTCGAACTCACCATAACTAGAGGTACGAAGAGGAATATTTACTCTAGTTTGGTAGAGTGACTCCCTGAGCTGAGACATCTACTGGTCGGTGGGAGCATTGGGGGATGGGTTCTCAGGGACCCATTCCTCCAGCTGACCGCAGGTAGTTATGGGGATGGAGAGTTGGTACATGGAGGTTATGGTGATTTGGCTAGAGGACTTGTTAGATAAGGGTTCTAGAGGTTTGAAAAGTACCTTAAGATTCCCTTCTTCAGCAACACCTTCGCCTTTCGACTTGGTGCTCTGGTGCTTTTCTTGAGTAGCCTCATTTTCCCTTTGCTCCCCCTGGGATGTAGAATCCCTGGGGGCGACACCTTTCGTGGAACCAGCAGGTCTCTGGTTACTGAATAGTGAAGTCGTCTTTGTCGTCGTCTTCATCATCATTATCATCATCCAGGTCGCTGCCAGAGTCAGGAAGGTCGGGAGACTCACTGTCTTCTTCATCATCTTTTTCATCGTCTTCTTCCACATCACCAGCATCAACTGCAGAGGTGATGGGAAGGTCATCTTCACGAGCTTCAGTGTCAGCTCGGACAGCATCAACAACGTCAGTTATAGGAGCTTCATAGGAAGTCAGATTCTCATTAACAACCTCAACTTCAGCTTCAGTGTCATCGATTGTTGGAGCAGCAGGTTCATGGGCGGCAACAACATTGGAAGGACCAGCTTCAGATCGTGTCTCCCCATCTTTAGCAATAGCTCTGGAGCAATAGCCAAAAAGCTGGTCGACGTTCTAGATTTGGAGCACCATCATTTCTTCTAGTCGCGTTAGCACGCTATCTAGGGTAACTGTTGCCTCACGTGCTTCGTTCAGCTGGGCACGGTCATCAACGGTTAACGAAGGTTCAGGCGTTGGAACTGGTTGATAGAGAGCATCCAAAATCTACTGCATCAGCTCCGAATGTTGGACAAGTTGGGAGTTTGCTTCATCGGCCTTGCTTGTTAAAGCAGCGATGGCCTCAACATTGGCTTGAACTGCCACTTGTAAGGTTGAGAGCTGGCCCTTGACCTCTTGAACTTCAGCCCTAACGGCTGAGAGGTCAGCAACTACTTCGTCCCTTCGCGACATGTCTTTATGGACCTCGTCCATTTTGATGAAAATCGTCTCAACAGCAGGGAGGAGCAGCTTTACGTTCTCAGCCATGTCGTATGCTTCTTCCATGGCTGGTTCCTCAGAAGGACCTGAAAAAGATAGAGAGTGAGCATAAGGAAGCTCGAGGTTAGTAGAAATGAACAGGTAGGAAGATGGAGTACCTGAGGGGTCTTCAGCGTTATCTGAAGCATTAACGCTAGTGCGCTCCATGGTGCATTTGAGAGGATAAGCACAGGTTTGCTGAGGTGCCTCGAGAGGAGTAACCTCAAGTCCAGTGGTGGGTGTCTCATTATCAGGGAGGATAGTCGCTGATGATTCATAGACACGTGTAGAGACCAAAGATGGAGGAGAGGAGAAGATGGCTGAGACTGAAGGTAGTGGGTGTTCAGCAGTGGCGATGCTGATATTCTCACCTTCAGTGATTTGGGTCACTGAGGCAGTTGAGTGAGGATCCATGGGTACAACAGTGATTTCAGATATCATTGAAGGGCTGGGAAGGCTAACTGAAATTGCCTCGGGGGTAAGGCTTGTTTCAATAGCTGAGACCTTTTGAGAGGTCACCGCAAGAGACGTGGTTATCCCTTGTTTGGCCTTCTTGGTCCTCGAAGGAGAACCAAGAGTTGGTTGAGATGGGAATTTGGAAGAGAGGGTTGTGGTGGTTGGGTTAGACTTAGGGGGTTTTCCTTTGTCCTGACCACCTTGGAGGAAGAAGAAGAAGAAGGAATTGAAGAGTGTTGCACAATAGCAAAAAGTGCAACATCTCCATCCCTTAGCTTGTAATCCAGAATCCTGGATCCAAGCTTGCAGACAGAAAGGTTACCTTCCTTGGAGTATTTATCGTCGAAGATCTTGGCGAATACCATTGACAGAAAGCAAGTGTAGGGAACGACCTTTTCCTTCTAGCGCTTGTTCAGTTTTAGTGCCAGGTCATCGAAGATCACTGCAGCAAAGTTGATGGGTCGGTGTAATATATGTGTATATGGTTTATTAGTATTAAAAAGTTTTGTTTTGAGGGAGGGGGAAGTCGGTTGATGACCGCCACCATCATCACTCTTCGCATTTACTATATATAATAAATGGAGTTTAGATGAAAAAGTTTTTACACTCTCTATAATAGGAAAGTCTCCTTTGTGCATCATTCGGATTGGTAGAAAAAGAAGAAAAAGAGAATTCAAAACTAGGGTATTCGGTTTTAAGGTGAGTGTATTACGCTTTTGTGTATTAATTGTTTGTATGCAATTCATTGCTATTTGAAACTGCCCTACTATGGATCTCAATATATATTGTGTGGATTTCAACCTTAAATCGGATAAATGCTGTCCGAATTCTTTCTAAACTGGTCGAGTGTTGTCCGGATTCAACCCTAAACCGGACAAGGGGTGTCCGGGTTTGTCCTAAACCTCCCAAGAAGCAACCAGATTCTCCCTAAACTGCCCAAGAGGCAACCGGATATCTCCCTAAACCGTCCAAGAGGCAACCAGATTCTTTCTAAACCGCTGAAGTGGTAACCAGATTCTCTTTAAACTGCTCGAGTATTAACCGAATTTCCCTTAAACCGGCCAAGGGATGTACATATATATATCTAAACCGGTTAAGGGTTAATTGTTGTTTGTCTAAATCGCTCAAGATTAGTTGTCCGGATTCCAAGTCCGGTTGTTGTCCGGATTACCAATACGGTTGAAGTTGACCGGATTTCATGTTCGGTCAAGGCTATATTAATTATAATTTCCTGATATAATGGTAGTGTAACCGCGAGAAAGATGAAATGACTGTGTAATCGCGAGAGAGAGAGAGAGATGTAATGGTGGTGTAACCACGAGAGATATGTAATGGTGGTGTAACCGCGAGAGAGATGTAATGGCGGTGTAACCGCGAGAGAGATGTAATGGCAGTGTAACCGCGAGAGAGATGTAATGGCAGTGTAACCGCGAGAGAGATGTAATGGCAGTGTAACCGCGAGAATGATGTAATGGCAGTGTAACCGCGAGAATGATGTAATGGCGGTGTAACCGCGAGAGGAAAAGAATCTATAACAAATATAGATAAAATGTTTGTGTCTGTACAAGTTTGATTCTAAACTGTTAGTTTGGAATATAAGTTATTTGTATGAGATTTGTACACTCACTAGACCTTTTGGGTCTAATGCTCAGTTGTTGGACTAACCTGTTTTGCAGGTCATCATATGTTGCAAGATAAAGGCAAGGTGAAAGTTTGAACGATGATGTTTAGATGCACATAAATGTATTAAACAAAGTTTTTGTTAGCCCATGTTTTGTAAAAAGTATAACGTTTGGTTATCAGATGTGGTTGTTATTGTGTTACATGTTAGTATTAATTGTGGGTTGTTACAGTTGGTATCAGAGCCTTAGTTTAAGAGATCTGGGTATTGGGTAATACTTAGACTTAAACTGGAGGTGTGGAAGTTATGATAATAGGTTTTACTGGGACTATGAACATGGGAATATGTTATAGCTGAACCTATTATGAGAAAGATAGATTATATATGACTGATGTAATCTTGAGTTATTGATAGACTTGAGGATAAACGTGTTATTATGTTTTGATTATGTGAATAATCATATGTGTTTAAATATGACAAAAAGAGACATATATTGAGTAATGGCAGATAATCCTAACCAATCATAAAGGACTTCTACCGGTTATGGAAGAGGTCGACGAAGAAGAAATGTAACCCAATAAGAAGACCCAGAAAATGTAATGACAATAGAAACGCAAAGTCACAGCAGGGGTCGAGGAAGAGGTAGAAGTACTAGAAAAGGAACTCATATGGAGCAGGTATTGTCGGCCCAAGAAAGTTTAATGTCTGGCTGTGGAAGAGGAAGAGCAAGGGGTGGACACAATGTTCCTGACCCCGAATTTATTACTCAGGAAATGCTGGCAGCAGAATTGGGAAAATTCCAAGAAAGTTTGGTGAACTTATTGGGACGTACGACCCAAAATAACCCAGAAATAATAAGGGATCCTGAACATCAGGAAGAAGCTGAGCTAGTACACCGGTAACTGGTATATCTGTGCCCCTTAGTTCATCTTCAGTTCACAAAGGGGGGGATATTAAAATGTTTCTTGCCTGTAAACCTCCTAAATTTTCTGGTGAGCGTGACCCTGTTAAAGCCATGTGTTGGCTTAAAGAAATTGAACTAAGTCTGCAAATCAGTAAAAGTGCAAAGGAAGATAAAGTCATGTTTGCTGTATCTCGTCTAAGGTCAAGTGCTTTATACTGGTGGCAGGTTCTGTCAAGTTCAGATCCAAACATTCTGAAAACCATGCTATGAAAGGAATTTGTGATAAAGTTTAAAATGCAATATTGTCCTGAAGCAGCAGTACGAATACTAGAAGATGATTTCCTTCGTCTAGAACAAGGAAATATGTTAGTTCGACAGTACACGGAAGTCTTCATGGAACAATCCCGGTTTGCTGAAGCTTACATTATATCATAAAATAGTAAAGTGAGAAAGTACATCTGGGGTGATCCTTTTTTGGCTCTCTCTTTTTAGCCCTATGTCTCTTATCCTTAGGAGGTTTTTGGAGTCTAATCTTCGGAAGTATGTGATATCTAGGAATCCGACAACATTTCAAGCAACAGTTGACGCTGCAGATACTGGAACAAGACATAAATCGACAACCACAAGAAAGGGTTGGAGATAAAAGAAAGGGGGTGGTTATAATGATTGATTTCCGTAGACCAAGGTTTATGGAAAATTTGAATCGACCAGTCCCAAGGTTTGCTGATAAGGTATGCACACGATGTCATAAAATACATCAAGGAAATTGCAATACAGAGTCGCGCGTATGTTTTAAATGTCAGGAACCAGAACATATAGCTCGAGACTGTCGAATGACGCAAAGATGTTTTACTTGTAATTCCTCTCAACATGTCAATGCTGATTGTCCACAAGCTAAGGGACGAGGGTCTGGTTTTGTTGGGGGTCAAGGATCTGGATATTCAGGAGGCCGAGGATCTGGTTATGTTCCAACAGGGCGTGGGCCAATGGATAATCGTGTTAACCCAAGTAGTCGAGGAGAGATAAGACGTGGGGAGTCAAATGCTAAAGAGAGAGCCTCTCAGATGACGAGAGGCGAGGCAGAAGAGCATCCTGAAGTGGTGACAGGTACATTCCTTGTTAATTCAGTATGTACCAAAGTTTTATTTGACTCGGGTGCAAATCGTTCTTTTGTATCACCGTAGTTTGTTAACTACGCACATTTAGAATCTAAGGCGTTAAGTGAAGATTTAATTGTGGAAACAGCAAACGATAGTGAAGTATTGGTTAAGGAATCAATAGATGAATGTTTCATAAGTATAGAAGGATGTGAGGTGCCTATACAATTATTTMYTTTGCCTTTAAGGGAATTTGATATAATTATAGGCATGGATTGGTTAGCTAAAAATCAAGCTAACATAATTTGTGACAAAAAGATGATCCATATAGATTTACCAGAAAAAGGGAAGGTTGTAATTTATGGGGATCGACAAGATCGTTACTCCAGTCGTATCTCGGTGTTAAAAGCTCGGAAATATGTATAAAAAGGATGTAATAGTTTTCTTGCCTATGCTATTGACATCAAGAAAGAGAAATAAAAGATAAAGGATATTCTAGTCGTGAGAGAATTTCCAGAAGACTTATAAGTCTACCTCCGGATCGAACAATAGAATTTTAGATTGAATTACTTCCTAGATCAGCACCCGTTGCACGTGCACCATATAGATTAGCTCCTTCTGAATTAAAGGAGTTAATGTCGCAATTGAAAGAATTATTAGATAAAGGTTTTATCCGACCAAGTACTTCTCCATGAGGTGCGCCAGTATTATTTGTGAAGAAGAAGGATGGATCAATGAGAATATGCATTGATTACCGGGAACTGAATAAATTGACAATAAAAAATAAGTATCCTCTCCCAAGAATTGATGATTTGTTTGATCAATTGGTTGGGGCTACTTATTTTTTGAAAATTGATTTACGGTTCGGTTATCATCAATTGAAAATTCGGAATGAAGATGTGTCAAAAACGACATTCCGTACACGTTATGGTCATTACGAATTTCTGGTTATGCCATTTGGATTCACAAATGCGCCTGCAGCCTTTATGGACATGATGAATAGGGTATGTCGTCCCTATCTTGATAAATTTGTGATTGTCTTCATTGATGATATTCTGATATATTCTCGATCAGAAGAAGAGCATGCTCATCATTTGAGATTACTCTTAGAACTGCTGAAACAAGAAAGACTGTATGCTAAGATGTCAAAGTGTGAATTTTGGCTACGAGAAGTTCAGTTTTTGGGACATGTCATGTCGAAAGAAGGCATTAAAGTGGTCCTTTAAAGATTGAAGCCATTGAAAGGTGGGAAGCCCCAAAGACTCCAACTGAAATAAGGATTTTTCTTGGATTGGATGGGTATTATCGTAAGTTTGTACAAGATTTCTCTCGTATAGCTACTCCATTAACAAAGCTGACAAAGAAGAATATAAAATATGAGTGGGATAAAGCACAAGCTCAGGCCTTTCAGACGTTAAAAGATAAGTTATGTAGTTCACCATTTCTATCCTTGCCAGATGGGATGGAAGATTTTGTGGTTTATAGTGATACGTCAAAGATGGGTTTGGGTTGTGTACTGATGCAACGTGGAAAAGTAATTACTTATGCTTCAAGGCAGTTAAAAGATCATGAAAGATAGTATCCTACTCATGATATAGAATTGGCGGCGGTAGTGTTCGCTTTGAAGATATGGAGACACTATCTATATGGAACAAAATGTCAAATTTTCACAGATCATAAGAGCTTGCAACATCTGTTCCATCAGAAAGAACTGAATATGCATCAGAGACGATGGTTGGAATTGGTTAGTGATTATGATTGTGAAATTTTAACGTAGTAGTCGATGCGTTAAGCCGACAAGAGAAAAATGGAACTATCAAAGCTATAGCTCTACGGGTTGAGTTACTACCAAGTATTCAGGAAGAATTACAAGAGTTTCAACATGAGGCCATGAAGGAAGATAAGATTAAACAGGAAAGATTAGGTGGATTAATATATGAACTGGTGAGAGATGACAGAGAATTTTGGAATTTCCAGAACAGAATTTGGGTACCATGTTATGGTGATCTCAGGAAACGTATTTTGAGTGAGGCTCATAAGTCATGTTTTGCAATTCATCCAGTTACAAATAAAATGTATCAGGATCAGAAGTAACATTATTGGTGGCCAGGTCTGAAGAAGGATATAGCTAAACACGTTGAGCAATGCCTGACATGTCTCCAAGTGAAAATAGAACACCAACGTCCTTATGGTAAGTTGCAATCTTTAGAAATTCTAGTTTGGAAACAGGATCACGTCACTATGGATTTCATAACTAAACTACCGAGGACATCAAAAGGTTATGATGCTATATGGGTAATAGTAGATCGGTTATCCAAATCTGCACATTTCTTACCGATGAAAGAATCATATTCAATGGAAAGATTGGCAAAACTGTACATTGATGAAATAGTAACATGATGTTTTGGAAAAGCTTCCAAAGAGAGATGGGTTCACAGATTAAGCTAAGTACAACTTATCACTCTCAAACGGATGGGCAAAGTGAATGAACTATCCAAACATTAGAAGATATGCTTAGAGCATGCGTAATTGATTTTGAAGGATCATGGGATAGTCATTTGGCCCTGGAAGAATTTGCTTACAACAATAGCTACCATTCAAGTATTCAGGCTGCACCTTTCGAGGTTCTGTATGGACGAAAATGTCGAACTCCTTTGTGTTGGAACGAAATAGGTGAAAAACAGTTAGCTGGGCCTGAGTTAGTTCAGCAAACTGCAGATAAAATTAACTTGATACAGGAATGAATGAAAGTGGCGCAAGATAGACAAAGAAGTTATGCAGATAAATGTCGGAAGCCGATTGAATTCCAATAAGGTGATAAAGTAATGTTAAAGGCATCACCTTGGAAAGGAATGGTACGTTTTGTTAAAAAGGGAAAGTTGATTCCAAGATATATTGGACCCTTCCCTATTATTGAAAAGGTTGGGGAAGTGGCCTACAAGTTATAACTTTCTTTTGAGTTAAGTGGGATTCATAATACTTTCCATGTGTCTAATTTGAGGAAGTGTTTAATAAACCCAGATGTAGCAGTACCACTACCTGAAATTAAGGTTGACGAAAGATTGTGCTTTGAAGAAACCCCTGAACTTATTACTGACTTCAAAGTAAGGAAGTTGCGGAATAAAGAGATTGGATTAGTAAAAGTTCAGTGGCGTTATCACAAAGGACCGGAAGCCACCTGGGAATCAGAGGCATAAATACGAATGAAATACCCTTACTTGTTTACTTAATGAAATTCCGGGACGGAATTCTTTTTAAGGAGAGAATATTTTAATATATGTGTATATGGTTTATTAGTATTAAAAAGTTTTGTTTTGAGGGAGGGGGAAGTCGGCTGATGACCGCCACCATCATCACTCTTCACATTTACTATATATAGTAAATGGAGTTTAGATGAAAAAGTTTTTACACTCTCTATAATAGGAAAGTCTCCTTTGTGCATCATTCAGATTGGTAGAAAAAGAAGAAGAAGAGAATTCAAAACTAGGATATTCAGTTTTAAGGTGAGTGTATTATGCTTTTGAGTATTAATTGTTTGTATGCAATTCATTGCTATTTGAAACTGCCCTACTATGGATCTCACTATATATTGTGCGGATTTCAACCTTAAACCGGATAAATGCTGTTCGGATTCTTTCTAAACCGGTTGAGTGTTGTTCGGATTAAACCCTAAACCGGACAAGGGGTGTCCGGGTTTGTCCTAAACAGCCCAAGAGGCAACCAGATATCTCCCTAAACCGCCCAAGAGGCAACCGGATTCTCCCTAAACCGCCCAAGAGGCATCAAGATATCTCTCTAAACCGCCCAAGAGGCAACCGGATTCTCTCTAAACCTCTGAAGTGGTAACCGAATTCTCTTTAAACCGCTCGAGTATCAATCGGATTTTCCTTAAACCGGCCAAGGGATGTCCGGATATATCTAAACCGGTTAAGGGTTAATTGTTGTTTGTCTAAATCGCTCAAGATTAGTTGTCCGGATTCCAAGTCCGGTTGTTGTCCGGATTACCAATACGGTTGAAGTTGACCGGATTTCATGTTCGGTCAAGGCTATATTAATTATAATTTCCCGATATAATGGTGGTGTAACCGCGAGAGAGAGAGAGAGAGAGAGAGAGAGAGAGAGATGTAATGGCGGTGTAACCGCGAGAGAGATGTAATGGCGGTGTAACTGCGAGAATGATGTAATGGCGGTGTAACCGCGGGAAAGATGAAATGGCGGTGTAACCGCGAGAGGAAAAGAATCTATAACAAATATAGATAAAATATTTGTGTCTGTACAGGTTTGATTCTAAACTGTTAGTTTAGAATGTAAGTTATTTGTATGAGATTTGTACACTCACTAGACCTTTTGGGTCTAATGCTCAATTGTTGGACTAACCTGTTTTGCAGGTCATCATACATCGGAAGATAAAGGCGAGGGGAAAGTTTGAACGATGATGTTTAGATGCACATAAATGTATTAGACAAAGTTTTTGTTAGCCCATGTTTTGTAAACAATATAACGTTTGGTTATCAGATGTGGTTGTTATTGTGTTACATGTTAGTATTAATTGTGGGTTGTTACAGTCGGCGTCGTATGATGGACACGTCGGGAGTAATAGCAACCCTTGATGCCTGATCCTGATCACCAGTCTTTCCACCCATACTCTGAATGAAGAGAGAGAAGAGGAACTGCCACACCGCTGACATGCGGTTCTTCTCTATATTCGACAGCGATTTGAGAGGCTCGCTAAAGTCTTTCTACATTGGCCATTGGTAGCCAATTTCATCAAGGCAAGTGATGATGTCTTCAGTCTAAGGGTCGATAGCGAATAGACCCTTGGGAAAACGAAGAGCGTGCCTGAGCGTGGTCACGCCAAAACTCACGGTTATCTGATTGAAGGTGAAGGATATTTTCTCCACCTATTGACCGTTTTTTTCTGCTTTTTCAACCACTTCAGCTGTCATCCAGAATTGCTGAAGAGCCTCCCTTACCATGACAGGTTCATGGGTGAGAGCGTAGGCGATAGAGGACATCTTGACGAAAGCAGCAACGTCCTCGTAAATGGTTTTGTTGGTAGGAATGTCCAACAAGGCAATGTGGTTGTTGGCTTTGAAGGAAACATCTTCAACAGAGAAGTTCACATTCTTGGCAGCCATTTTCTATTATTGTTAAAAAATAAGATATAACAGTTTATATTAGTAGTCCAAGATTTGAACGTGATCTTTTTGAGTTTTAGAACAATAAAACTTCTTTTGAAAAATCCACAAAGAAGATATTAGGGGTTTTCAAGAAAAATATTGTTTTTGAAACTTTAGATTATAACCAATAATAATATTGTGTTATTAATCTTTCTATTTGTGTTTTAAGAGAACAAGGTTCTTAAAAGATCAAACAACAGTTTCATAAGAAGAAGAAGAACAGTTCAAAGTTTAAAGAATAAGTATAGACCTTAGAGTTTTTAGAGAAAAGGTCGATGGATTCGAGCGTTCTTTGAGAGTTCTTGCTTGCAAGTTCTTTTTGGTAGAGGTTCATCAAAAGATTTTGAAAGCGTAAAGAAAATATGAGGGAAGAGATCTCATATTTATAGGTAGAAGGAGAGAGAAAAGAAATAGGAAAGAGGAAAATACGAGTGTTGAGGAAGCGCCATGAAAAATATGGCACGTTCTCATCCATGATTGGATGGAAGTTGTAGGAGGTCGCATGTGTCGGACCTTTTACGCATGTCTCAAACGTATTGGTAATAGAGAATGTTGTCATAAAGACGATTCATTAACTATTTCTTTTAAAACGAAAAGGTTTTAAGAAATTCAAAGAGTCACATTCAGTGATAAGAGAATCACTGAATAAAAATCTTTTAAAACATTTGATCACTGATGAAGAAAAGATTCAGTGATGGTTTTGTTTTAAGAAATGAAAATATCTTAGAAGAATATATTTCCATAAAAGCGTCAGTGATAAGAGAATCATTGAAACTATCTTTTAAAAACTTTTGAATCACTGAAGGTAGAAAGGTTCAGTGATCATTTTGATTTTAAGAAAACATAAGTATATGTTATGTTGATCCCAGATCTCTCAATAACACTAATAATCTAATTATAAATAACCAAATTATAGTGATTTTACGAAGAAAGTTATGAAGTCTCAAAGATAAAATAAGAACATTCAAGAACAACTTTGAACTTCAAAGGTTTTTCTTTATAACGCACACTCATTTTACAATAGACCTAGTCGTCTATTTATACTAGATGGCTAATGCTAAGATAACTATCTATTGCTACTTTCTAGCAAATAGTCTAG
>NW_020200721.1:14157-15867 GCF_001531365.2 Cynara cardunculus var. scolymus | reverse complement strand
CAAAAATTCCATCTCATCACGGACTACCTGAGTATATCTCCCTAAAACGCAAGAGTAGTCTTCTATAGGCAATGATCGTTGAAATTTCATGAATGAGATGGCTTCCCTCTTCCCTTGGCACGTGGTTTCTGYCCAGTCTTTCTCTAATATTTTTCTGAAACCATTCAAGTGTATCTGTTGAATACTTGAAGGCTTCAGTCAATCTGAAGAACTTTTTAACCCTAAACTCATTCTTGTAAACAAGTCCGAGTTCAGGTTGAGAAGGAACTGAAGCAGAATGAATCTCCTGCAGGCCCTGGAAATCTTCATTTGGAGGAGTGCAGGATAATCTCTCAATGCGTAGCCTGAATGCAATTTCAAAATATGTCTTGGCTCTGAGCTCTACCAGGGACTCCATTGTCTTGACAATAGCTCTGTTCGCCATTCCAAATCGTATCCCATGATCTTGCCTTTGAGCAGTGTAGGCATAT
This sequence comes from Cynara cardunculus var. scolymus, assembly GCF_001531365.2. Taxonomy (NCBI): domain Eukaryota; kingdom Viridiplantae; phylum Streptophyta; class Magnoliopsida; order Asterales; family Asteraceae; genus Cynara; species Cynara cardunculus. The sequence continues at coordinate 15,397 of NW_020200721.1, read as the reverse complement.
AACTCAATCAAGTCATATGGATTGAGGTTGATGAGGTCGTTCTCGTTGAACACGCTAACTACCCCATGGGCTCTCTCTACATTGAACTCGATGTAGCGTATGGCTCTGTTGGCAAATGACTTTATCTTCAAATCTATGACTCTTCTTATTCCATCGTTCGAAAAGATAGCATGTGGTGGTTGAGTAGTCTGTCTTATGAAACGATGATGTAGAAGGTTCATAGATTCTGGCGATAGGATTGAAGGATTGGTTGACAGGCTTTCTTCGCGTTCTCGGTACATGTATTGATGGATATTTTCCATCATTATTGGTTCCCTGGGCGGCAATTGAGGTCTTCTCCTTAACGACTCCATGTTTTGAATTATTTCGTCCACCAGGCCTTGAGGAGGATTCCTTGAGGAAGAAGGAATGTCCGTGTGCACCACGGGTTGTGTCTCAGCTGGTTGTGTTTGGGTAGTGGGTGAGTTTTCTTTGGTTGGTTGGGGTGATGAAGGTTGGGTTGTTATGGGTTCCGGTTGTTGGGGTGAAGAAGGTTTGGTTGTTGTGGGTTCTGGTTGTGTGGAGAAGATGAAGGGTTGAGTTGTGTGAGGTGTTGGTGAAGGGGTTAAGGGTAGGTTTGTTGTGGGTGTAGAAGATAGAGGTTGGTTTTGTTGTGTTGGTGGGGTGGTTGGTTCTTCATCGGTTGAGGAACTCAACACGATGGGGTCTGGAGTTGTAGCTAAGGGAACCTTGTTAAGCGGTTCATCATCAGAAGGCGAAGCCTCTGGTTCCCTCGCTTGGGTTTCTTGGGTGGATGGTTGTTGTGGTGATGGTTGCTGTGGTGCAGTGGATGTAGATGTGTATGCAGCCTCCGCCTCTGTCTCCCCCTCACGAGGTCCAAGACCTTGATCATCGGGGTCTTGGTCATCGTGGCGTTGTCATTTGCTTGGACGGCTGCTTGGACATGAGGCTTGGAACCTTTTCTTCTTCTTTTCCTTCCCGAGGGACGTAAGATACTTCCTCAGGCTCGTTTGTCGGCGGCTCTCCTCCATTGTCTTGAGAAGAGAGGTGATGCGTCTTTGTTCATCGGCCAAGGTTTGTGTAAGAGTTCTGGTTGGATGGATGGCCCGATGAACAAACTTTGCGCTGATCTCATTTAACGAGGAGACCAGTGCCCTTGATAGAGCCTGCATGTCCGCCCTGGTGGCGAAGTCGGTTGTGGAGGCTGAAGATGGTGGTGGCATGGTGGATGTTGATGGGG
>NW_020200721.1:5456-13327 GCF_001531365.2 Cynara cardunculus var. scolymus | reverse complement strand
GTGAGGGTTGTTTTTCCACCAGCCCTTGTATTAGGAGTTTAAGGTCGTCCAAGGACCGCGTCACTTTATCAACAAAGGCTTGGAACTCAGCCTTAGTGACCAGATCTGCTAATGGGGTAACCCCTGCAGCAACAGATGCTGCAGGTTGGGCCTCTGTTCCTGAGGCGCCCTCTTGGCCTTGTGACACCCTAAACTTGGAGCACCTTAAAAGATAATTTAAAACGAAAATATTTAACGAGAGTCACGATCTTTGTATAAAATACATCCAACAAAAGTAATAGTACAACGTTTACAATCCAGCTACTGAGAAGATAATTAACAACCTACTAATCTAGATTAGTACACATCTAGATTAAAGACGGGTGTTTTTATCTATCTCCAAAAATGTCGCATCATCAAAACACAACGCTCAAAATCCCAAAGGCTTATAACTACCAAAGGAGCCTTTCCAAGAACCAACGCTTCTCTCAACCCTTATGAGTCCCGTCGCTAAAGGAACCTGATTTGCAAGTCATAAAAGAAGAAGTGTTAGGCTTACNCCTTTCCAAGAACCAACGCTTCTCTCAACCCTTATGAGTCCCGTCGCTAAAGGAACCTGATTTGCAAGTCATAAAAGAAGAAGTGTTAGGCTTACGCCTAGTGAGTTCAATCGATGAGATAATGATAATGTAAAACCTTTTAAATATGTATATATATAAATATATATATATATATACGGATCGACGCAAATTCAAAAGATGCAAGGAAGCAGTTAATCCCAAAATATCATGCTGAGAAGCCAAAACATCCGAGGATAACGGGGGAGGCCCGATTTACCATTAAAAATGACGGACACAAAGTAAGTCATAGATCAACATTATAGAGCATCACTTATCGGTATAAAACCTTCGACATCAACCTAAGCCAGTCATGTAGTCGGTCGTGATCATAAGCTCTTTATCTCGAAAATTACATAATAATCACAATGCCTATTTCCGGGTGGGAGTGAGAAGGTGATTTGAAATTTACATAATGATCACAATGTCTAATTCCAACTTATACCAACCTTCACACAAAACAAATAAAATGACTATGCACCCCTTTAGGTTCAATATAATCCAGTGATATGCTTGAATTCGTTACCACAAGCATAGAAGTATCTACTTAACAATAGAATCTTACGCGTGCCTTAACATAAGCAAAATAGCCCTACTTYGCTAAAAATTCTAAACTAGGGGCATGAGAGTTTTAGAGTTTATTGCCTATCCAATGTTTAGAAACGACCACTTTACCAAAAGGTTAGGTCCATTCTTCCAAACTCATTTAATGTTTACGAACAAGATTCCTCGTTGAGGCTTTTATATGCTTATGTCCTAAAATCCCTAATTAAATGCTATAAGTGAGCATAAAAGATTTATCGCATAAGATAAGTATGATGTATCATTCCCATGGTATAAAGTTCCCAATAGATTAGTATGAACTCACTCTGGAGGGTTTAGAACAAATCCCCAAAATCTTGAACCAAAAGGGGATGGGAAGGAACGAAAACAGCTGTTTTGTGAGGCACGGTAGGCAGCAAACAGGCTGCTGTTTGGCGTGGCACACAGCAACAATCTGCTGTTCGGTGCTGAACGAGGCGTAGGGAGTCGAGGGAAAACACAGCAGGGCTGTGTTGCTGTTGCTGTTGCTCTGCTGTTTCGCAATGGACTGGAGGCAACAGTCCTCCTTGCTGCTGCTGGTTTGCTGCTTGATGCTGGGCGAGGAAACACGAAGAAAACAGAATCGTGCAGGTGCTGTTTGCTGTCTGGTGAAGCGCAACAGATTTGTTGTCTGCTGTCTGGTGGAGGAGAGCACAAAACACGCCGTGACAGCCGCTGAATGGTCGAGAAGGATGCAGAAAGTGCAGCACTTGCTGCTGCTAGGCGAGGAAATGCAGGAAAATAGCACAGCACAACAGAGTCGCTACCCTTGCTGTCTGCTGTTTGGTAGAACGTAAAACAYAGCAGCCTTGCTGCTCGTTGTAGTTGCTGCAGTACGAGGGAAGAGACGCAGAAACCTTGAAGCTCGCTGCTGTTGCTACGGGATGAAGGGAAAACGCAGCAGCCTTGCTGCTTGCTGCTGTGGTTGCAGGATGAGGGAAAAAAGCAGCAGTCCTGCTGCTTGCTGCCTCTTCGTGGACCAGAATGGAGTTGATCCCTCCCCTTCCTTTCTTCTCCCTTTCTATGTCCTCCGATCTCCCTTCTCCCACGGTGAAGCCCCCTCCTTTTTAACACCCTTCCCCATGTTTCCCCCCCCTCTTTACATGGAGGATAAGGACTAAAAAGCAAGAAGGAAATTCATAAGGTAAGGACTATGATAGAAGGGTAGGTTAGAAAGTAGCTGTCAACCCCCCCTTTCTCCTAAAAGAGAAATATTAAAATAATAATATATAAATACATATATTATTATACACTACACACAATTAAACCTTACACAAGAAGAAAAAAAAGAAAAAGAAAAAAAAATACGGGTGTTACAATCCTCCCCACCTTGGGTTAAATTTCGTCCTCGAAATATAGCTCACGCGAATAAGTGTGGGTAACGCTTCTTCAAGTCCTCTTCCGCTTCCCAAGTCACGTTTGATCCTCGGTGATGCTTCCATTGTACTTTAACCATGACAATCTCTTTGTGCCTCAACATCTTGGTCTTTATTTCTAAGATGGCTTCCGGTTCTTCAACGCACCGGTTGTTCTCGTCCACCCGAATTTCTGAAAGTGGAATGACACTTTCCTCTCCCGCTAAACACTTTCGAAGATAACATACGTGAAAAGTGTTATGGATTCCGGCCATTTCTGGAGGCACTTCTAGTTTATAAGCTTGAAGTCCTACCCTAGCCAGGACTTTAAACGGTCCAAGGAATCGGGGGCTTAGCTTCCCGCGCTTTCCGAAACGAATAATGCCTTTCCAAGGGGACACCTTCAGCATTACACGGTCGCCCACTTGGAATTCTAGGTCGGCTCCTCTTGTCTGCATAACTCTTTTGCCGATCTTGAGCCGCCTTTAAGCGTTCCCGAATACACTTCACCTTATCGGCCGTTTCTTGAACAATCTCGGGGCCAGCAAACTGTTTCTCACCTGCTTCTAGCCAACACACTGGAGTTCTAAATTTACGTCCATACAACGCCTCGAAAGGTGCCATTCCGATGTTGGAATGATAACTATTGTTGTAGGCGAACTCCACCAAGGGTAGGTGAGAATCCCAATTCCCGCCAAAGTCGATGACGCACGATCTAAGCATATCTTCGAGTGTTTGAATGGTCCGCTCACTCTGGCCGTCAATTTGAGGGTGATAAGCTGTACTCAGTTTCACTCTCGTGCCTAATTCTTTCTACAAGCCACTCCAAAAATGGGAGGTGAATCGACTATCTCGATCTGACACTATGGACAAAGGTATACCGTGTCTTGAGACAACTTCATCTATGTATAACTTGGCAAGCCTCTCCATGGGCAACGTCTCACGCATTGCTAAGAAGTGAGCGCTCTTAGTCAGTCGGTCAACCACTACCCAAATCGTATCATGGCCTCTTAAGGTCTTTGGCAGTTTGGTCACAAAATCCATTGTGATATGCTCCCACTTCCACTCGGGAATTTCTAAGGATTGAATACTACCATAAGGTCGTTGGTGCTCCGCCTTCACTTGTAAGCAAGTCACGCACCTCTCCACATAAGGAGCCACATCCAATTTCATTACAGGCCACCAATATGTCAGCTTCAAGTCCCGATACATTTTGGTGCTACCCGGATGAATGGAGTATTTGGACTTGTGTGCGTCTTCTAGTAACAGCTCGTGATTTCCCCCAGCCTTGGGTACCCATATACGACCCTGAAACAACTTCAAACCACGACTATCCTCCGTAAGAAGTATGTGCTGTTTCACCATAATTTCGCTCTTGAGGTTTTTCTCCAAAAGTGCTTCAGATTGTGCCACCTTGATCCGATCGATCAGACTGGACATTACATCAATCTTGGTAAGCACGACTTTCGTCCTACTACTGTATTCCTTTCGGCTCAAAGCATCCGCCACTACATTCGCCTTACCCGGGTGATACAACAACTCGCAATCGTAGTCCTTGAGTAGTTCGAACCAACGCCGTTGCCTCATGTTTAGTTCCTTTTGATCGAAAATGTACTTCAAACTTTTGTGATCAGTGTAAAGCATGCACTTGGTACCATAAAGGTAATGTCGCCAAAGTTTTAAGGTAAACACCACTGCCGCTAATTCCAAATCATGAGTGGGGTAATTTTTCTCGTGATCTTTGAGTTGTCTTGACGCGTAGGCAATCACCTTTCCCCTTTGCATCAAGACGCAACCCAAACCCATTTTTGACACGTCGCTAAAGACTACGAAGTCTTCGGATCCTTTCGGTAGCGAGAGAATTGGGGCTTCACACAATTTCTTTTGGAGGGTTCTGAAAGCATGCTCTTGCTTCTCGGTCCAGATAAACTTCACATTCTTCCTTGTCAACGCCGTTAAGGAAGATGCGACCTTGGAGAAGTCTTGGATAAATCTCCTGTAATAGCCCACCAGGCCTAAGAAACTCCGGATCTCTGTAGGGTTCTTTGGGGGTTCCCAGTTCATCATCGCCTCAATTTTGGATGAGTCTACCTTCACCCCATCTCGAGTGACTACGTGACCCAAGAATTGCACCTCTTCCAACCAAAAGTCGCACTTGGAGAATTTTGCATACAACTCCTTCCTTAACATTTCGAGGACCTCTCGGAGATGTTGCTCGTGGTCTGATTCATTCTTGGAATAAATGAGAATGTCGTCGATGAATACTATCACTGACTTGTTGAGGAATGGTCTACACACTCGGTTCATCAAATCCATGAATATTGCTGGTGCGTTCGTCAAACCGAAGGGCATAACCAAGAATTCATAGTGGCCATAATGCATTCTGAAGGCTGTCTTTGCTACATCATTTTCTTTCACACGCACCTGGTGATATCCCGAACGAAGGTCGATCTTTGAGAAGCAACAAGCTCCCTGAAGTTGGTCGAAAAGGTCGTCGATCCTGGGAAGAGGATACTTGTTCTTTACGGTTGCTTTATTGAGTTCTCGATAGTCAATGCACATCCTCATGGTGCCGTCCTTCTTCTTTACAAATAAGACTGGAGCTCCCCACGGTGACGAACTCGGTCTGATAAATCCCTTCTCCAGAAGGTCTTGCAATTGAGACATCAACTCTCACATCTCGGGTGGCGCCAAACGATAAGGGGCTCTAGCAATTGGAGCGGTTCCCAGAATGAGGTCTATCTGGAACTCCACTTGCCTATCGGGCGGTAACCCAGGTAGGTCTTCAGGGAATACATCGGGAAATTCATTGACTATCTTCACATCTTCAATTCTCCTTAACTCTGGCTTGGTGTCCAACACATATGCAATGAATGAGGGGCATCCCTTAACTAGGCACTTACGTGCCTTCGCCATGGATAAGAGTACTACATTCCCTCTTCTTCCTTCTCCATAAGCTAGCACTGCGTCCCCGCTCGTCAAAGGAATTCGGATCAGTTTTTTAGAGCATAAGATTTCCGCTTGGTTCTCAACTAGCCAATCCATCCCGATTATGATATCGAATCCGCCTATAGCCATGGGTATGAGGTCCACCCGAAATTCCTTTCCTTCAATCCCCAACACACAACCTTTAACAATTTCGCGCACCAAAACTTGACTACCATTTTCTATCTCTATGATTAGTGCATCTTCTAGTGTACTAGGTGGCGTATGCAAGTGTTGATAGAATGCAGTAGACACAAAGGAACATGAAGCACCCAAATCAAAAAGCACATGCGCAGGTACAGAGTTAATAAGGAACGTACCCGACACCACATCCATCGATGCTTTAGCTCGCTGTCATCTGAAAGGCTCGGCCGACTGCTTTCGGAGTATTTTCTTTTCTTGTCTGACCCCCTCCCGTCTTCAACTTCGGGCAATCACTCTTGAAGTGACCTGGCTCTCCGCATCCAAAACATATGGGTCCTTTGAGTGGACACTCGTTTCGTGTGTGGCCTGACTTCCCACACTTAAAGCATTTGGTGGGGGTAGTATGGGTGCTACATGGGCCGTGATGTTTGCTGCAACACTTGGGACACCATCTTGCCTCATGTCTCGGGTAGGCCCCGCAATGGTTACTGCCGGAATGGTTTGACCTTTTGGAGGGGCAAAGTGCCCTTCCCATTTCCTCTTCTCACCACCTGACGTTCTCTCTTCTCTTCCTTTAGCATAAACAGACTCCATGACTTTTGCCTCTTCGATTGCTTCCCTAAGGGTGGAGGCTCTGGAGTTCCTGACCATCGCCATCATGTCCGCAGGCAATCCCTTGAGGTAGGCTTTCATCCTTTCTTTCTCCGTTGGGGCCACGTGCCCCACCAAGTTCAACTTTTCCATAAAAAGTCGCGTATAGTCTCTCACCGACAAATTCCCTTTCTCGAGGGTTCGGAATTCTTCTTCAATGCTGTCCATCTCTTGTTTGTTGCAAAATTCCTCCAATACCTTTTCTTTAAATGTGACCCAACTCATCTTGGCCAACTCCGTAGCCTCTAAGGTTGATATGACAATGTTCCACCAGGTAAGGGCTGTGCCCCTTAACATTTGAGAGCCAAATCTTGTCTTTTGTCTTTCATCACAGTCACAAGCCCTGAAGGCCTGTTCGATCTCTCGAAGCCAGTTCATGCATGCTACGGGATCATCTGACCCTACGAATTCCGGCGGTTTGCAACTCAGAAACGTCTTGTAGGAGCAAACTCTATCCATTTGCCTTGCCTCAATCGTTGCCATTTCCTGGGTTGGGATTCCATTTCCAGTACCCCTGGATCCCACATTAGTTACATTTTCGGCAACCGCTTCGTGCTTCCGGTGGTTAGCATCTCTATCTTCCAATAACTTCATAAAGAACTCTTGTTGCTGAGTCATAGCTCTGTTCATAGCGTTCATCATTGTACCCAATAATCTAGATTTCGGGGTCTCTTCTTCCATCAGGGGGTTAGAGGTGGCAAGGTCAACTTGGGGAACATGGTCAACTCTACCGCCCAAACTACTTTGCCTCGGATGAACCCTTTCGGTGGTGGTCTGTGGTGGTTGGTCCGCGATGGATTCAGTCACCGCTTGACCTTCTGGTGAGGTACCTCGTCTACTCCGAGTATTCACCATAAAGTCTGCTAGTACAAGAGAGGGATAGAGAGTTAGGATAGGAGGAAAATGTATATACATAACTAACATAATACGGTACTAACACAATCATAATTTTTGTAATAACAGTGAGTCCAAGCATACTCATGCAACAACTTACTCAAAATAGCATTAGCTAAGTGAAATTTTGAATATGTTATACATAAGGATCTTCAACACCATCACAACAATTTCATGAATTATGAAACTCCATTGACTCTAAAGCCCTCCTACCTCCAAAGTCTCTACCCAAAGCTCACGAATTAAGGCTTACAATGTCAGCTTAAGTCTAGACGTCTTAGTTCCTCACCTAGTTCACTTAAACTAGTGCTTTGATACCAACTTCTGACACCCTAAACTTGGAGCACCTTAAAAGATAATTTAAAATGAAAATATTTAACGAGAGTCACGATCTTTATATAAAATACATCCAACAAAAGTAATAGTACAACGTTTACAATCCAGTTACTAAGAAGATAATTAACAACCTACTAATCTAGATTAAAGACGGGTGTTTTTATCTATCTCCAAAAATGTCGCATCATCAAACACAACGCTCAAAATCCCAAAGGCTTATAACTACCAAAGAACCTTTCCAAGAACCAACGCTTCTCTCAACCCTTATGAGTCCCGTCGCTAAAGGAACCTGATTTGCAAGTCATAAAAGAAGAAGTGTTAGGCTTAC
>NW_020200721.1:2459-3671 GCF_001531365.2 Cynara cardunculus var. scolymus | reverse complement strand
CCCCTTTCTCCTAAAAGAGAAATATTAAAATAATAATATATAAATACATATATTATTATACACTACACACAATTAAACCTTACACAAGAAGAAAAGAAAAGAAAAAGAAAAAAAATACGGGTGTTACAACCTTGTGCGAAGGTAGGCCGCGAGGGACTTCCATCATGTCCTTGATAGCCTTCTAGAGAAGAACTATCGCGTGATGTTGGAACATCCTCTTCCTCTTCTTCAGCTTCAGAGGCTGAATAAGTGAAGTGGATGTGTGTCCCTTTTGGTAGATCAAATACCGAAGGGAGTGGTGCACGAATTAAAGATCGCGCTGAACAATCTATGGGATCAATGTTAGAAGCAACGAATGCTTCTGTGTGTGTGCGGGGTAGTGGCGAGCGCTGAGGCGAAGGGGCTCTTATCTCTTCATCACCTCTCTATTGAGAGAGGGGTGATGGTATATGTGGTTCCTCGGCTTGTTCATCTCTAGAGGCCCGAAGGATGGCCTCTAGATGGTTGGCTTGGGTTTGGGTGGGACTGGGTCGTCCTGTTTCAATACCCCTTTGGCTTTGATCGCCAGGGGTAGTAGATGTGGTTGCCCTTTGGAGGGGAGGGTGGTGAATATTTTGGTGAAGGCCGGTGGAAGCACTAGCATCATCATCATCATCATCATCTTCATCATCCGATGAAGACAATGCTTGTGCTCCCTCGCTTGGAGGGGGGACGACTCTAAGTGCTCCGGGGTAGCTGCCCTCAGTTGTTGGGACAGCATGGAGCGTTCATAGGCTTGGCGTATCTCACTTTTTGATGGAATGACAGTGAGCATAGCCCGAGACAGCGGTCGCTGGATTGTGTATCCTTCCTTCGAGAGTGTTTGGCGATGTCCTTGCATCTTGTAAACCGGTGTGTATGGCTCTATGGCAGGTAGACCGTGTTTCCTCATTGCATCCCCAATGATGAGAGCAAGGAAGCGGGAGAAGAGGACAACAGACAGTGGCATCCCAGCGGCTTGAAGTTTGCACTTTTTGATCACGGCCGCATGGATCTCGGTGTAGATGAGGAGGGCGTAGTCGAGGTTGAGGTTGAAGAAAAGCCCACACATAATTGTCATTATGTTGAGATTTCCTTGATCGAGGGAGCCCAGCTTGCATGTGAGAGAGCGGTTGAGGATGGAAAAGAACAAATTCCACATTGGTGGGAGGAACTGTCTTTTGAAATCTGAGA
>NW_020200721.1:0-1383 GCF_001531365.2 Cynara cardunculus var. scolymus | reverse complement strand
TGGGACCAGAGGCTCTGGATTGTAGAACCAGAGGCTCTGGATGAAAAATGCAAGTTTACAAATCTAAACTTTTGCTCCCCCTCAAAGGATGCATGGAGATATGAAGTGAAATGTAAAAACTCCCCCTAGAAACAATAAGTAGCTTACATTTTGGATGACCAGAGGCTCTGGTCTATACAACCAGAGGCGCTGGTTGCAAGGGATTTGAAATCCAGAGGCTCTGGTCTTTAGAACCAGAGGCTCTGGTTGTGAATGATGAAGAAAAAATAATTTGAAATATGGCTAAGTATGAAAAGGAATGAGTCTTTGAGACCAGAGAGGCTCTGGTTGCAAAGACTTTGAATCCAGMGGCTCTGGTCATTAGAACCAGAGGCTCTGGTTGTGAAGGAGGAAAAAAATGAAGTATGAAATGAAATGATGAGGACTTTGCTTTCAAAGAAACTAGGGCCAGAGGCTCTGGTTGAGAAAAAGAATGTATTGCAAGCGAAGGAAAGCAGAGGCTCTGGTCTTTGGAACCAGAGGCTCTAGTTGAATGATGAAATGGAGTATGAGATGAAATGATTAAGATAAAGCTTGCAAAGAATCAAAAGCCAGAGGCTCTGGTCTTTAGAACCAGAGGCTCTGGTTGTGAGAACAATATAATGCAAGTAGGGTGGAAACCAGAGGCTCTGGTCTTTGGAACCAGAGGCTCTGGGTGAATGGACACACTTAGTCATGTAAATGATTTTAGTGAGCGATGACCAGAGGGGATCTATTTTCAAAGGGGAAGGAAAAAAAATATTCAAAAGCGATGGATGGGGTCCAGAGGCTCTGGTCTTTAGAACCAGAGGCTCTGGTTGAAAAAAAATGAAAAGGGAGTTGGAAGGGAAATGGTTGACTTGCTTTCAAAGAATCTTAAGCCAGAGGCTCTGGTCTTTAGAACCAGAGGCTCTGGTTGTAAAGAGAATAACAAATAGCAAGTAAAGGTGGGAACCAGAGGCTCTGGTCTTTGGAACTAGAGGCTCTGGGTGGGAGAAAAGTACTTGATAAGAAATACCAAGTTTTTGCTTTGAACCAGAGGGGCTCTGGTTACCTTTAGAACCAGAGGGGCTCTGGTTAACAATAGGATCAGAGGGGTTCTGGTTGCAAAGATGAAATTTCGCCAATAAATCTAAGTCATTCTATATGGCCAGAGGCTCTGGTCTTTAGAACCAGAGGCTCTGGGTTTAAGATACTTAGAGAATTAATGGCTTTGTTATTATATCACTTATTGGCATAACCATGAGATATTGAGAATCGATGGTTAAAAGATAATTGCCTCTAAGTGGTGAGATTCAGCATACCCATCTTGCTGACTAGAAATAAAATACATTTTTCATCAAGAGCTTTTGTAAAAATGTCAGC
>NW_020200720.1:132495-133719 GCF_001531365.2 Cynara cardunculus var. scolymus | reverse complement strand
CCAGTGCATTCCACGATTCTAGAGGCCCTGTTCTAGAGGGACCCTCTATTGAAACAGGCTCGCACAAGCCGATCCCAACCCATCTAACCGCCGCAGAGGATACTCTTTCATCCTCTGTGGAACGCAATCCCGGGCATCCACACAAAACTCCTCCATTCTCTCAAAAGAATTAAGGCTTTAATATAAGAGTCCATTCGCCCAAGGACTCGACAGAACCCAAAGAGGCATGTGTTGCCTCTACACAAGAGCGAGATCAGCCAGAACGTGCTTCAGAGGCACAGGTAAGGGTCACAGAGGTGGTGGATCTCGAACGTTCATCATCTCCACTAGATACCTCTGCCAGGTTAGGCTCTGAACCTACCGGGCATGAAATCTATAGAACACCATTAGGCTCTCCTCAAGGAGATGTTCGAGGATATGGTGGAAGTCTCCGTGCAGGCCACGATATGCCAAACGCTGAGGGTGCCTCACGCTCCGAGGCAGAAGGATCACCATGTGTTGGTGGTCCGAGTTCCCATAGCGACTTTGTGACAAAGGGGGAGCTTAACGCCTTTGCCACAGAGTTGTTCTCAAAGATGGACGAGTTGAAAAGCTTGTTCATCTCCCAGGAAAAGCCTCAGGATCTTTCACATATTACAGAGGCTCTGAAGGAGCTTTCCGCCACCACCACAGAGTTAAAGAGTTCATTGGAGACCCTTCAGAGCTCGGTCATCAAGAAGGACGACTTGACAGAAGCCTTCCAAGCATTGTCCCTAAACCCCTCCTATGTCCAAACTCTAAAGAAAGAACTTTTAGAAATGGCGGCAAAGTTTGCAGGCGACTTCGTCACAGCGGGCTACACAGACTATTCCTCTTTCCGTGACGAGATCAAGGAGATGTTTTCATCCGCGGTCACCTATGGCATCCAATCTAAGTCCTCAACTGCCAACATCAACCATTTGGCCACTCGCAGAGAACTGGACGCCATGGTGGATGCGCTAGCAGACTCTGTGGTCAGCCAACTCTCATTTTTGAAAGTGGAGTTTCTCTCTTCCAACGATAAAATTGCATAAGGCTTGACCAAGCTTGCCAAGGAAGGTGAGCTCCTTCATGCAGAAGTTTTGTCTATCGTCTCCAAACTCAAGTGGGCTACAGAGCTTGACGTGATAAACGCCTCTGCGGGTGCGGAGAAGGTAATTGAAAAGATGTACAAGGCTGCCACCCGAATCCTATGCCATTTGAGGA
>NW_020200720.1:108771-131564 GCF_001531365.2 Cynara cardunculus var. scolymus | reverse complement strand
CAGATCTTCATAACCTCTGCATGTATGATGTCATCTATATGCACAAGATCCTTAACGTCTACATGGAGAGGAGATCAACATACCAAATATCTCTCAAAAGGCTGATTGAAGTTATGCGTGCGCAAGTGATGTATTRCARCCAGAAGGATTTTGAGTTGGCCATGAGATTAGCACAGAAGAATCTGAAGATTAATCCTTTTTTACAGCAGGCCTAGTTGGGTATCTATGTACTATCCAAACACCATTCTACACAATCCCGTTTTTGGGTTTGTGTATTTAGACAAGGATGAGCTACTAAGATTCTTTGACCCCACACAAGTTCACAAGTATTCAACAGCGATGCTGGAATGGATCTTCAAGTGTCTATTGGCAGAGGTGGATAATAGACATTACAGGGTTGGTGAAGTGTCTCATCTCTTGGACGCGATTAAAGCTCAAATCAACTTCAGAGAGTTCATCTTCAATGTCTATAGATCTGTCAAGTACGATTTCGTGTATGCAGTAGACGACTTCCCAGAGTCTGGAGTGTGACTCTCTTCTGTTCCAGAATCCGGCCGGTACCTCAATTTTTTTTTTCTTTCAAGTTTTGTAATTCTTTTCTTTCAGAGGATGATGTTTAATCACCTCTTGTAATTTTATTTCAATCAAGTCATATCTAGTAATTTTTTACTTTTTCATACTTAGGGGGAGAATGTTAGCTCTCATTTCATTTCATGTAAAAGTATGGAAAAAGTAAACTGCAAGTTTTGAAAGAAGATGATCTATAACAGAAGATCATAGAGGACCAACTGCAGAAGATGCTCAAGCGAACAAGTCTCAAGTGACAGAACCTCTGTCGTGTCTCACAGAGGTTCTGGAAACAGGTCCTCTGCTTTGAAGTGCTTTCAAGTGCTTTCAAGTTATATCTGACAGAACCTCTGTCATGTCTAACAAAGGTTCTGCAACATGTCTTCTCTATAGATCTTCTTTAGCTATTTTACTTTGGTTTACTAGCTGCTCGTGCTTATCACATGTTCTTGCCTGTAACATGTTTATGATCGAATGGCTTAGATTAATTTGCTTTAGGTCATGTCAGAAAACGGTTATTTGCTTGTATAAATAGCAGCGTAGGCCCTTGAATTTCAGAGAGCTTCCAGCATTGTAATTGTCAATATTTTCATCAATTGAAAATCATTTGAAGCCTTCTCTTGTGTTCTTCAATCCTCTTCCCTGTGTTGTTAATTGATCTTTACTTTGGATTGATTATTATTATTTCCGCTGCATTCTCACTGTTAAACAAATCATCCAAGTAAGTAACTTTTACCAAGAATCTGAGTTAAACAATTCTCACAGGGTAGCTAGAAGCTCTGCATGTACTATGCAGAGGCTCTGTATATGCAGAAGCTCTGCATGTACTATGCAGAGGCTCTGGGTCTTGGAGTTGCTTTAAGTTATGCACTTATGCTTTATGGCGCACAAGACTTGAACATTCACGGAGATAGAGCGCGGGCTCTGTGTGAAAAGAACCTTCACTCTGAGTAAGAGCTCTCGTCCTTGATCCTCTGCATGAGAGCTCTTAGCAAGACAACTTCTATAGACTAAGTTCTATTGACTAGAGCAAGATACTTCTTACTTACACTTTCAAAAGTTGGGGTCTAACAATCTCCCCCTAAGTGTAAATAAGAAGGAATCTTACTTGATTTATAAAACAGAAGTCTAATTGAAGACAAAGGTTAAAAGGAACCTCTGGTTTACATTAACTATCTAATGAAGTACAATGCTAATGGAAATGGAAATTACATCAATTTAAAGACAGAAAAGTACTTTCAAAAGATAGAAGGTCTAAACTCTTTGAAGTCTAATGAACTTCCTAAGAAGTTTATGAAACTCCAGCATATTTCGTATCGACCTTAGGATAATCTTGGCTCGCTCCTTGGCTCCAGGGGAGTTGTCTCTGCTCCTGACTAGATTGTCTCGTATGTAGCACAGAGTAGAGTTGGAGTACTTAGAATTCTGGTTGTCTCGAAAGAAGATCTTCTGTTTATGCTCGTTTCAAAACACCACTCCCACTTCTGGTTCCACCAAAACTGTCCAGGAGGGGATGCTGTTGATGCCGTGTAATTCTTCATTTGGAGCAGCCACTGTTAGTTGATCCACTCCTAGATCCAGAGCTAGTTGGAAGTCGAACTTGCTTCTGAAGTCGAGTAGATCTGTCATTGTTTGGCGAACGACAGAGTTGGCAACAACATACTTTACTCCCTTTTCCTTCTTATGATCTGTAAAGTAGAACAAATGAAAAAGATCCCACATATTTAGATTAATGAGGTCACAATCTGTGAACCTACATATCTATTCGTGAGTCCTCTCCATGTGTACTCGTAGAACACTTTATAATTATGCACAAAGGTGCACTTCTTTATGTCCAGGACTTGCTTTATTCCATCAGCAAAGTGGACTGCAGTGATCAGTTGAGTGTAGCGATCGATGAATCTCTGCCTGATGTGCTCTTGAACCATAGGATGGAGACTGATCTTCTAGACTGGTGTTTCTTCTCTTAGGTTTTAGAGGAACTGGTAGATCTCCTCACCGTCTGCCTTAACCATGATGGATTTGTCGAGGGGTGTTGGCGTGAACATGGCATCCATACTTGCTTTGATTCTTTGGACACGATTAGAAGGATGCTTCTGTTTTTCCCGCTGGTTATGCCTTCTGAGTCTGCTCTGTTTGGATTGACAGGTACCTGCTGTTTCATGGAAGGAGTGACAACCCTGGTCCCTTGAGTAGGGACCATAGCTCTGTGGGTTTTTGGATGTGGTGGAGGAGCAGCAACAGTTACTTCTTCCAGAGGTATGGCAACCGGAATGTGCATGAGTGACAGATCAGCCACATTCACAGCAACCACCTCTTCTTCTTGTTGTGCTGTTGTTGAAGGAGCAACCATGTCTATGGCGTACTCTGTTGAAGAGGATAGAGCCAGGTCTGAATCGTCTGATCCATAGACTGATAGAAGATCTATCACTTCTGTAGTCTTTTGTGGCCCGACTGGCTCTGCCTGTGATGCCATGGGCATTTTCCCTTTGTGAAGCGCCTCTGCATTGTCTGGCACTGGTTGGCGTTGTCTGCTCTACCTTGATGGATTTTGAGCTTGTTGACGTGGGGCAGAGGACGTTGGTGGAGAGGGTGCAGCCATAGGTATTGCGCTTGGGATGGCTATAGGAAAGTTCTCCCCCTCTTGACGATTTTGAGGACGAGACTCATCTGGGTCCTCATCATCGTCAAGTCACCTCCTCTTTGAAGGTTCTACATAAGAAGATGGATCTCTCTGTCGCTTTGGCCTCTCGTCCTCTGCTCGAGGCATCAATTTGATCATCTCCTCGATGGTCTTGAGGAGTTCGTCGATTGCAATGCCAACCTTTCGTACTTTGTTGTCTGATCGGTAGTTGAATCGGGCAAGAGTGTCGTGATGTCCTTTGCTGTTTTTGTGGCTTTGCTATTGAAATCCATAGTAAAATCCGCCACCTTTTGTAGGCGTCTGTCACCCAAAGCGTTCATGGCGCTCTGTGTGACGTAGTCCACAGGAACATTCAGAGGTATGAGGGCTTGGTTGTTAAGAGATGTAGATGCCTCAACCCTCTATATTGATGCAACGACCTGTTGTAATAATTATGTATTGTGTGCCGTCAATTCCATGAGAGTATTGATACGACTTGATTGACGTTAGTCGGGGAAGGACTTCTAGAGGATCCTCATGGTTCTCCTTGAAGATAATTCACTACCTCTGTTTTGTCAGGGAGAGAACACAAGGCTGGTTTAGAGCCAGCTAGAGGGCTCTCCATGAGTGGACTAAAAGACTGGTCGAGAGTCTTAAAGTCTGGTGTTCCCTATGAACAAGGTTGGGAGTCTACACGTGCTGAGGAAACAAATTCCTCTATATGGGAAAGTGGCGTGATATGGGGAGACATATCAATTATGTTTTCAAAGGTTGCACCCTTTTGAGAGGGTGTTCCCTATGGTGAGGCTTCCCTTTGGCTAATATAACCAGTGGCATATGCGACCTCTGGTTGGATAGGCTAGCTAGGGTTCGAGTTGTGCACCTTTGTTTCAATGATCTCCTTGCCTCGACCACCGGAATCAGATAATATGTTTGCACTGGGAGTTGGGGAGGTAAATCTAGTGTGCCTATTTTGCCTAGGTTGTTCTGTTTCGCCCAGGTTATTCTGTTCCGCCCTGAGGCAGTGGAACTGCTGCACCTCGTCCCTCTTCTTCCTCTTCTTGCTCCTCGCTGTCCTCTTCTTCTTCTTCACTTCCTTTTTCTTTCTCACTCTCTTCTTCTTGAATCTCTTCCTCTTCTTCCTCACTTTCCTCATTTGTGTAAGACCTTGCAGCATCGTCGTAGTGCTCTTGGTCATCCCCTTGGTTTGGACTAGAGGAGTGAGCCAATGTTTGACTAGCCTCTTCTTCTACTCTGAGTCTGGCCTCTTCCCTCAGTCGAGCGATTTCTGCTTGGCGAGCTTTTTCTGCTCACTCATCCTCTGCTCGAACACGTGCAAGCTCAACTAATCTTTCTTGCTCTGCTCGCTCTGCCTCTTTTTTCTTCTTCGCCCTCTCAAATTTCTTTTTCCTTGCCTCCTCTCATTTTCTTTCTTTTTCTCTCTCTTGTTGTACTCTCACCCTTTCTTCCTCTGCTCTCATTCTCTCTTCTCCTGCTCTCACCGTTTCTCCCTCTGCCTGAGGCCTTAATGTGTCCTCAGTCCTTTTTTGCTTCATAACCCTCCTTGTTCACTGTAGGTCTGTATTGATTGAGCATGTTCACCTTGTGAAGAGGTAGAAGACCCACATCAATATAGGTATCGTCGAGGGCTGGTCTTAGGAGAATACCCAAGAATCGTGGAAATAACAGAGACGACAACTGTCTTCCTTTGGCCACTTCTTGACACTTCTTGGCCACGACAGCCTTGAACTCTGTGTAGAGTATCAAGGAGTAGTCGAGAGATAAGTCGAAGAAAATACCGTAGACGATTTGAAGTACGCTCGTGGAGCACATATCGAGGCTCCCTATCTTCCCCTGTCAGCCATCTGTTGACCAATGTGAAAAGTGTAATACACATTGGTGGTAGGTATTGATGTCGATACTGTGGTGGGTATTCAATGGCCTTGTTGTACCCCAAGAACTTCAAGAAGGCCACTATCTCGTCCCCGGATGGGAGAGGGGCGTACTCAGAAAGCCCTAAGTCAGTTTTCGCTGGGATTTCAAGAACCCGCGAAAACATTGACCTTGAAATACGAATTATGACGAATTCCTTTGTGGCAGAGACATAGAAATCTTCAACTCTTCCTCGTTGAGATTTAGTAACGGCGCTGGATTGCCAGTATTCTTGGATGTACCTTTCAGGAACAAGGTCATTCGTGTTTGTCAAGGCTGGGTTTAAGAAGTGGTTTTGGAGGATATTGATGATGGGATGGTATTTGGTGTCGAAGTTTTCAAGTTGTAGGTTTAGGGCATGGTTATTTGGTTTGATAGGAAGAGGAACTAGGTTTTGACTGGTATCTTCCATAGTTTTGTGGGTTGTGGTATGAGTTTGGGAGTTTCCAGATTTTGAGGAGGACATGGTTGCAGGTTTTGGGTTTTGAAGCAGATGACAGAATTTCTAGGGTTTCAATAAGAAGTTCTTGAATCAAGAAATGGGATGGAGAAAAGGATTTATGGTCCTTACTTGTCAAACAGGATGAACGGTTGAAGACTGAATCGCTCTTTGAACACTGGTTTGATCAAGTTGTGGCAATGGCGGTTGAAGGTTGAAGAAGACGGGAGTTTTTGAAATTTTTTGTAAGCATAAAAGATTAATTTGGGGGTAAAATTTGTTTAAATTGGATAAAATAAAAACACTTGAGTGTTTTAGCACCCCAAACGTCAGGTAAAAACTGAACCGGTTTTCTCACAGCCTGTGGGGGCGCGCCACGTTGACTGCCAGCTGCAAGTGGCGCCTCCCACGTTTGAAAAGATAAGCTCACAGGCGGTGACACTTAATGTAGGTGACAACTTTTATTAATCAATTGAAATAAAGTTTACGCATTCTTAATAAAATAATATATTTTGATTTTCAAGAAAAAAATTTCCAAGTGTAAATACTCTGGTTATTGAGAAGTAGAGGTTTTGTTGAGAACCAGAGTACTACATGCAGAAGAGGGCAACATACCTTAGGAACTCATACAGAGACTTGTGATTGGACTATACATGTCCTTTGTAGAAAACTTGCTATGTTTAGAGGCAGAGGCTCTGTTCTATAATCATGAAAAGTTTTGAAGCAGAGGCTCTATATAGTACATACAGAGGCTCTGTGTGACATGATCTCGTGCTCCCCCTTGACTTGAGCTCTTTTTATCTGCTCCCCCTTGAACTATGCTTGGATCATTTGTGATAAGTAGAGCATATGCATAATAATCAAGGTACAGAGGCTCTGTATTACAAAACAACTATGACTTTGAGTAAGAGGCTCTGCATGTACTATGCAGAGGCTCTGTCTCATGGATTAATACAAATAAACAATAAAACAGAAGTATGCATAAAGGGATGCAGACGCTCTGTATAGTGCATACAGAGGCTCTGGTTTACTATGAAAGATTTAGCATACCCAACTTGCTAACTAGAAAATTAAATCTCTTTTCTTCAAGGGATTTTGTAAATATGTCAGCAAGTTGTAAATCTGTACTTACAAAGAACATTTCAATCGTACCTTTCTCAACATGGTCCTTGATGAAATGGTATGGAACATCGATGTGGTTTGTTTTTGAGTGTTGCACAGGATTGGCTGTGATTGCGATAACACTTCACTTTCGAGTCACACAGAATGGGAATCTTCTCAAACTCTACGCCATAGTCTTTCAGTTGAGTCTTCATCCATATCACTTGGGAACAACAACTGGCAGCAACTACATACTCTGCTTCAGTTGTGGAAGTAGAGACGCAGTTCTGCTTCTTCGAGGTCCAGCTTATGAGCTTGTCCCCAAGTAATTGGCGGCTCCCTAATGTACTCTTTCGATCGAGTTTACAACCTGCATGATCAGAATCTGTGTACGCAATAAGATCAAAACCAGAATACTTTAGATACCAAAGACCCAAAAATTGAGTCCCTTTAAGGTTTCTAAAGATTATTTTTACAGCCGAAAGGTGAGATTCCTTTGGATTTGCTTGAAAATAGACAGAGAGACATGTGGCAAACATGATGTCTGGTCTACTAGCCGTGAGGTATAGAAGTGATCCAATCATTCCACGGTAAGTCTTAACATCCACCGGTTTTCCAGATGGATCTGTGTCAAGCTTAGTGCCCATAGCGATTGGTGTTCTCATGGTGGAAGAGTTATGGAGTTGGTATTTCTTTAATATGTCGGAGGCATACTTAGCTTGGCTAATGAAGATACCATCCTCCCTCTGTTTTACTTGCAAGCTGAGGAAAAAGGTCAATTCTCCCATCATGCTCATTTCAAACTCGCTCTTCATTAACACAGAGAACCTATCACAATGTCTCTCGTTCGTTGAACAAAAGATAATGTCGTCCACATATATATGTACTAAGAGCATCTCACCTTTACACCTCTTAATAAACAAATTTGTATCGATTTTACCTTTTTCAAAACCATTAGATAAGAGGAAAGACGAGAGACGTTCATACCAGGCTCAAGGTGCTTGCATAAGTCCATACAGAGCTTTGTCTAAGAAATAGACATACTATGGATGTGTGGAGCTTTCAAACGCCGAAGGTTGTTGAACGTAAACTTCCTCCTTCAACTTACCATTCAGAAAGCTGACTTTACGTCCATTTGATAGACTCGGAATCCCTTATGTGCAGAAAAGGCTAAGAACAAGCGTATAGCTTCTAGCCTTGCTACTAGCGCAAAGGTCTCGTCATAGTCTATGCCTTCTTCCTGGCAATAGCCTTTTGCTAAGAGCCTAGCTTTATTTCTTACCATGATCCCATCCTCATCCTTCTTGTTCCTGAAAACCCATTTACAACCAATTGCAATTTTATCCTTTGGTAAAGGAACAAGAGTCCATACCTTATTTCTCTCGAATTGTTGGAGCTCTTCTTGCATGGCATCGACCCAACTAGGATCTTGTAGGGCTTCATGTACTTTCTTAGGCTCTACCATGCTAAGGAAGTTTACGAATAAACATTCATTAGTTGTGGCAGCCCGTGTCTTTACGCCACTTGAAGGTTCACCAATGATTTGGTGAAGAGGATGATCCTTTGTCCATTTTGCTCTTGGGACAGATAAAGAAGTGGGGGACGTTTGATCACGTTCCATGGGCATGTTTGGCATTAAGCACGTTGATGGTGAAGAAGGCTCTGCTTGCTTGCCCTCAGATGATGGTACAGAGGAACCAGGTGCAGAGCTAGAGGTATTATGCTCTGGTTCTACATGACTGGGCTCTGATGCAGAGCTTGTTTGCTCTGGTTGTGGACTGATATGATGTTTAGAGGAAGCATAGGTGTGTGAAGGACCAGAGTTAGATGTGCTTGTCGTTTGTGATCCTTCACTTACACTCACAGATGCATGTCTTGGTGCACGTACAGAGATGTCTTCGTCACCATAGACTTCTTCAAATAGGAGCCTGAGTTCCAATTCCTTTGACTTCATTTGAGAATTGGATGTCTGCTGGTTAAGATCGAGTTCAGAGCTGAGGTACTCTGAAGTCATTTGTTCTTTATCGTCGAATGAGACGTTGATGCTTTCCATGACCGTCTTAGTTCGTTGATTGAAGACTCTGTATGCCTTGGCTTTTGTTCAATAATCAAGGATCTTGCCTTCATCGGCTTTCTTATTGAACTTGCCAAGTTGATCTCGATTATTTAGGATGAAGCATCTACAACCAAAGACATGTAAAAATTTGATGTTTGGCTTTCTTTGGTTGATTAGTTCGTAAGGCATTTTCTTGTGCCTCTTTACTATTGTTGCTCTATTTTCAAATAATGTAGGCAGTAGAGATTGCTTATGCCTAGAAACGGGTTGGCAGACCAGAGTTGGCTAGCATGGTGCATGCAACTTCTCTATTCTTTCTTTCTACGACACCATTTTGTTGTAGTGTCCTTGCTACAGAGAAGTTTTGAGTTATGCCCTATGTGTCCAAGTACGCGTCGATCTTGGCATTCTTGAACTCTGTTCCTTTATCACTTCTCAACTTCTGAATTCTGCTTTGTAGAAGTACTTGAATCTTGGTCATTAATTTGATTAGCATCTCTGGGACATCTTATTTTTGCCTTACAAACTCAATCCAAGTATATCGTGAGTATTCATCAATTAAGACAAAGATATACTTTTTACCAGACAAGCTATGCATAGAGATTGGACCAAAAGATCCACATAAAGCATATATAGAGGTCTGACGCAGGACATATCTGTCTTAGTTTTATGGAATGCTCTTTTCAGCTTTCCCATTTCACACGCAGAACTGATATGGTCTTTTCCGAACTTTATGGCAGGAAGTCTGTCAACCAGATTATGCTTCACAAGCTTCTCTATATTTTGGAAATTGAGATGAGACAGCTTGTGGTGCCAGAGCCAAGCTTCTTCACTCTTGCGAGACACGAGACAGAGCATCTCTGAGTTGTCTTTTGGTGAGAAGCTCATGAGATACGGATTGCATTTTCTCTTAGCTCTTAGCAACTCCTGACCTGATTCTAACATAATGGAGCAAGCTTCCTTTTGGAACTTGACATTGTAGCCAGAATCACACAGTTGACTTATGCTCAAAAGATTATGTTTAAGCCTAGAGACATAAGCAACCTTAGAGATAGAAACCTTACCTTGTAGTAGATCCCCGTATCCCTTTATTTCTCCTTGTTTATTATCCCCAAAGTCACTTTTCCTCCAATATTCTCTCTATATGAGGAGAGCAACCTCTTATTGCCGGTCATGTATCTTGAGCATCCGAAGTTAAGATACAAAATGTCCACATGCAACTTATACAAAACAAATTATAGGGATTTAGGTACCCATTTCGTAATGGGTCCTCGATGATTAGGGACATAGGGTTGCTTTTTAAGCTTGGGAAGAGGCTTCGTCTCTTGACCTGAATTAACAGACTTGGCTTTAGGAGCCTTCTTTCTCTTCTGGGTCCTCTTAGATTTAGACTTTGATGACCCAGAGAGAAGACAGTTAGGATCAGAGAAATGCTGTTTTAAATTCAGCAACAGAGAAACACATTCACAATTGTGAAAACATTTTGAATGACAAAATGATTTATTAGCTTTAAAGAATAAATTATTACAATCATTCATAGCATTGGTAGTTCTAGCAAACTTCCTATCTAGATTTGATTGTTTTAACACAAAATGAGTCTTCTCTGACTTCTTCTTTCCTACTTCTTTGGCCTTTAGAGGCCTCTCTGAAGCAGAGGAACTAATGTTAGAGCAAGCAACGGATTTTCCCTTCTGTTCTGGAGTGAATTTAATTGGCTTAGATTTGCAATTGAGCCCTTTGAAGCAGAAGAAATAGACTTTGCACTCTTTACCCTGTACTCAAACTTGGGAGCGGATTTAGCATTTGTTGTCATGCTTGCACGATCAGAACCTGGGAGAATCTTTTTCTGAATGGGGGGTTTTTCAACTTCTGGTTCATTGGCAACGAACTCTATCTTAACTTGCTCTTCAAACGAGTTCACCTCCGACTCAGAGTCAGAGTCAAGAAAATCCTTGTGTGAATATCGAGATACAGAGGTATCATTAAGAACTTGAGGTTCTCGTAAGCATGAGCTAGAAGCTTTGTCCGTCTTTTGTTTTAATGGACTATCAAAAATATCCAAGCAGTTACACTCAGAAGAATCTGTATGACCATTAGGAGGATAGTTCAAAGCCTCAAGCAAGTCTTGCTCGAAGACCTGTCTTATCGTTTCTGTACAGCCATCCATTAATTTCAAATCCAGAGTTTTAGGAAAATTACCTGTGGATGAACTCTTGATTTCATCTGCTTCAGGTTTGGCATCCTCACTTTCAGACTTAAGATGTTCAAGATTTGTAGAGGCAAAACAAAAAATCTCATTTGTCTTCTGTATGCATTTTAAATCAAGTTGTGGCACACATTTTGAAGAGTAAGAGATGTTTTTGAATTTCAACTTAGGGGTTCTGGCTCCGCTTTCAAGCTTACATCTTTTAAACGGTGAGGGTGTATGCAAAATAGGAAAATCTGGTTTTTGTTTTTGCCCAACCTAAACACGGATTCAAGAGTGTTTTTCCTCTTCCAAGTGAGGTCTAGGTCTATATAACCTATCCCTGCTTTATCGTGTTGAGAGTTAACTTTTTCATACACCTACTGAGCATCTTGATATTTCTTAATCAATAGCTCTTTTCTTTGTAAGCTCTAGTGTAGGAACTCCCTTTCTTTTAGAAAATAGTCTTTTAAGGCCTTAGAGTTTAATTTGTCTCTCTCTTTTTCTATAAGCTTTGTATCCTTTTTCTTAATAGCTGCTTTTAATTCTAAGAACTCTGTTTTAAGATTTGTTTCAGTAGATCGTTTTGTTTGTAAAAGCTTTTCATTCTCCACAGATAACTCTTGTTTTTCTACAGTCAGTAGCTCTGTTTCTCGTTCAAAAAATAGTTTTTCCTTTTCCAAGGAATTTCGTTTAGATTTTTCGAGAGAGAGCTTTTGCTGTAGATTAACGAAATCGTTCATCAAAGCAGATATGCTCTCTTCCAAGTCATAGTGAGAGTAACCAGAGATAGAACATACTAGGGAGTCGGACTGCTCTTCCTCCTTCTTGTTGGGAATAGAAGGAGTGTTTCTTCCATCGAAAGATTTCCCTCTTCTTCGGTCGCTTTGTCTTCCTTTTCTGTCGAAGACCTTCTCCCAAAATTTCCTTTGGAATTCCTTGGTAATCAGAGCCAAGGATTTCGCAAAGGCGTTAATGTCATCGTCTTCAGAGCTAGATGCTCTGTCTGAATCATCATCACTCTCCAAGATGAGAGCCTTCTTTCCTTTCCTTCTTTCTTCTCTGGGTCTCTGTTCTCTATGTGTCTGGCATGATCCTGTCTCTTTTGAATCAGAGACACGAGTCAGAGGTCCACCCAGAGCGACCTTTGCCTTCTACACCTCTTGTTCTTTTGCCTGTAGCGTCCCTTATACATCGTGCAGAGTCCATTCCTCCAGATTCTGGATTTCCTGGAGGGACATCATCAGATTACCCCATTCTGCGTTCAATCTGTTCAAGAAGAGCATATTGTTCACCTTTTGAGTTTTGATCGCATCACACTTGTGACATTTGTTGATTAGCATGTTGAAGCAATGATAAGTCTATTCTAAAGACTCATCAGGGAGTGCCTGGAAGCTATTGTCTTCATTGAGGCATTGGGCACGATGATTCTTCTTCATCTTGATGCCCCCTTCCAACTGGTTGGCCAGTTGATCCCACAAATCCTTCGCCGAGTCGCACGCGTCCAGTGACTGGAAGATTTCGTTGGGAAGCGCCATGATCAAAAGTTGTTTGGCCTTTTGATCCACCTCCACTCTTCGTTTATCTTCATCGTTCCAGTCACGACGAAGTTTGGGTACTCGCCTGGCAGCTACCTCAACTGTATCACCAGCAGCAGAAATCCGAGGAATGATGGTAGTAGGGACGTATGAACCATTCAAGATTGACTCATACAATTCTAGGTCAAGACTCTCGTAGAAATTGATCGTCCAGATCTTCCATTGGGGATATTCTTTCCTATTAAGAGTCGGAGGTTTTGTTAAGGAGCCGACACTATACATGGAGTTCCATGATTGAGAAGACGACATTTTAAATTGAAATTTTTGAAAAGAGAACTTTGACAAGATGGAATATCGACTGAAAAATGATTTCCAGATTACTCAAAAGCAAACGTTTTTATGATTGAAGAATAGGAGTGATAAATCATTTAAAAACGAATAATCAAAAGAAAATTAACAGTGTAATCCAGTCGGATATCGATCGACTAATCAATTGATTTGATTAGCAGGCTCTGATACCAATTGTTGGAACCCAGATACTCTTAATTGCAGAAATATTGTTTGCGTAAAATAAGAATCAAGAACAGCAAAGTATTTCTATTGATTAAACAAGATATTCAATGAAGAAAGTAAAGTAGTAAATAATACTTTCAATAACCGAATGCTTTTATTGATAATAATGAACAATTGAAGAACAAAAACTAATCTCACAAGGATTCGCGTATAGTATAAGTCGGCTCCTTCAGGTAATTTGAACCTGAGGCGGAGGCCTCCTTATATATGCCTAGGTCTAACAAACTATGCTATAAAAAGGCGTGGAACTCTGAGCTGATTGGTCTGCATCCTTATCTTTGACATCCCTTGAATAGCGGGGCAGACTTGGTCAAGCCGCCTTAAATCTGTTAGACGCTTTGCGAGAATGTCTGGGCTAACGCGCGCTTTATGTGGAGAGGGTAGCTAGAAACTCTGCATGAGCATACAGAAGCTCTGCATGTACTATGCAGAGGCTCTGTATATGCAGAAGCTCTGCATGTACAATGCAGAGGCTCTTGGTGTTGGAGTTGATTTAAGTCAAGCACTTATGCTTTTTGGCGCACAAGACTTGAACGTTCACGGAGATAGAGCACGGGCTCTGTATGAAAGGAACCTTCACTAAGAGTAAGAGCTCTGGTTCTTGATCCTCTACATTAGAGCTCTTAGCCAGACAACTTCTATAGACTAAGTCCTGTTAACTAGAGCAAGATACTTCTGACTTACACTTTCACAAGTTGGGGTCTAACACTTAGTCCCACTCAGCCGGTTTACAAATCCGGGCAACTCAATATCCCTTGTCCGATTTACAAATCCGGACAACTCAATATTAACTTGTCTGATTTATCAATCCGGACAACACTCAAACTAGTCTAATCAAAGTGCAATCAGTTTATACTACATCGGGTAAACCCTTGATCGATTTATGACTAAATCGAACAATATATCAATCGGTTTATATCTAATTAGAACAACCTTTGATTGTATTACTACTTCTCCATTCAAAACCTTTATCTGATTTTCAAAGATAGAATATCATAAACATCTTAATCTGATCAGTACTATGATCGATTTCCTCTAAATCGGATGATAATATGTCCGATTTATACCAAATCCAGTCAAACACTTGTTCGGTTCAATTCGGATTCCGGGTGATAGGTTTATAACACAAATTAGTTATGCAATTCAAAGTAATTTCAAAACTTTTAACCTTTTGAAATACTTTTGAAAACCAAACTTCTTGAAACTTAGTCAAAATATAATCTGATCACCCCATCTTTCATTAAATCGCTCACTAGCTCTCAAAAATGGCAAGAAGGTGAATAGAGGCTGAACCCCTCCTTTTATACCGTTCATTTTAAGGAAAGTCGGCTAAAAACAGCCTCCGTGTACATGCATACATACAAATTCCAAATATCATGCGTGCATATAACACTTATGCATATTAAACTAATGCATACAATCATATTTTTAATCATGCATATTCACATTATGCATACAATCCACATACTTGCATTATCAAATATACCAATTTAGCATGCTGTCACGTAATCATATAACAAATAATCACATATTAATTACCTCGGGTGATAACCAAGACCCGATTATCACACAAAACTTTGAGAATGTGGTTTATGAGAGTAGCACGAATAAGAACCCTGATTAAAAGGATGATGCCTCTAACCAGAGACCGATGAAAACCTTATGGTTAAACCAGAGCCTCTGGTTATCAATCCAACAAGTTCATCAGCAAATGCTACCGGTGGAACATAAACTCTAAGTATGGAACCATCATCTGATGGATCGATGAATAATTCAAGTAACATTGAAAGTTCACCTGAGAAATCAGAAGCGATGGAACTCCCAACTGACCATTATGAACCATCAACCTTAGAGCCCATCGCTCCCAAAAACATCAATGAAAGTTTTAATTTTGAGAAATCTGCAAGAGACTTTCTTGATTCTGACTCTGAAAAAGAAATAATCTGTGAGTCACCAGAGATCATTGAGGATAAGAAACCCCAAACTTCCGAAGCCCCAATGAAATCTGATACTCCAGAACTATGAATTCTTTAGACGAAGGAAAAGAAAAACTAAATAACATCAAGTCTGCCAAAAACACTTCACAAGGCCCAATACCTCGATCTAAATTCATTAAGTTTACTCCTAAACAGAAACAGAAGTGGCTTGCTTCTGAAAAATATAACCTGCACTTTTCTTCTCCTTCAACTAAAGACAAGAAGCCCATCCTCAGGAAAGAAGTAAAGCCCACACCTGCCTCTTCAAATAAAAAATCTGCACTAGATAGAAAGTTTGTAAAAACAACCAATGCTAGGACAAAATTTTCACCTTTTGCTTTTACTTCTTCTTCATCAAATAAAAGGAAATCTGTTAAACATTCTTGTCCTAAAACTCCTAACTGCCAGTGTTTAACTCTTTTACAATACCTGAGGAATCACATGTTAAATCATCGTTACATCTTTTATGAGCACGTCTATTGATATAAAAATGTTAAGGCTCATGAAAATGTGAAAAAGCCCAAATCTACAAAGGTCAAGGGCGATGGAAATAAACCCAAGTCTACAAAGGTTAAGGGTAATGGAAATCAACCCAATTCCAAGAGGGTTGATGAAAAGAAAAAGGTCATATCCCGACTAACAAACAAGGACCCATTATGAAATGGGTACCTAAAAAGCCTTAACTTGTCTTGCAGGACCAACATGTGCAACCATGGTATACGGATTCAGGTTGCTCCAGGCACATGGCTGGTGATAAAATTCAGCTGTCCTCCTTCATCGAAAAATCTGGAGGCTCTGTTACTTTTGGAAACAACAGCAAGGGATACGACACTCTCATCAAAGGCAACATCTTCATCGATAAAGTGGCTTATGTTGAAGGGTTGAAGCATAACTGTTGATCCTCTCTCTCAGTGATTTGATGATAATCCATTTTCACTTATACAAAGTATTTTATGTTTCTATCTTTTTAGTTCCAACGATCTTCACCGAGTTTGTTCAGTGATCGCTGAAGAACTTGTATTGTAATTCAATCAGAGACAGCCATACTTCAAGAAGACAACACTCACACCAAAGAATCTTCAGCCAAAGTCGAAGACTAAAACTGAAGATTTTAGACTGTTGAGTAAGTGATCTGAAGCTGTCCTCAGTGATTACAAGTCTTTCTACATATGTGTGAAGACTGCTCAAGCCTCAGTGAATGCTTAAGAGACTTTCAGGTCATTCCAACATTCAGTGGTCAAAGGAAGCTTGCCAAGCACGATTGTTGTTGTTTTGTCCTTATACACACAAAGGACAAAACCATACCGTTTCTAATTGTTAGTACGGTACGTAGCCAACTAGTCGACTCTATTACCCACCAACTTTAGGTAAGGATGTCTGCTCATGAATAGGCTTTTTGTACTATTCACTGTAGCAAAGGACAAGCCTTCCTCTTAAGGCTTAACACATACTCTATCCCTACCATATTGCATTAAATGAACATTTAATGCATTGGATATAAATATAAGTGTTTCTTCTCCATGCAGAGTGCGGGCGCAGCACACTCTCTTAACCTAATTCTTACTTTGATCATTCTAGAGCTTAATTAAAAGAACTTTTCTTTACAACATTTCTTTTCTCATTTGCTAAGATTCTATGTGTAACCAAAGATTGTTTAGATAGGTTTTCTTACCTTATCTTTCTGCAATTAGTCTTGTAAAATTTGTATTGATCTTCTTTTATCAATATACATTTTAAATTTAAAAAAGTTGTGTTTGTATTCATCCCCTCCCCCCCTCTACAAAATGTTTTACATAACTTGTAGACCCTTAAGGGACCAACAACTGGTATCAGAACAATGTTCTATCTTCTCTAAGTTGTTTAGTTGTTTTTTCTGCATTAGTCTATCTCCTTCTCTAGATAACTTTACTGCTTTCAAAACGCTTTGCAAATCACAAACACACACACAAGAAAATGACTCTCTTGCCAAACCTCCCTGGTTCGTTCGTGACAACTTTAGTCTATGGAAGAATCGGATGTCCCTCTTTCTGGAAGGTGTGGATCCTGAAATTCCACATTATATAGAAAATGCACCATATGTGCCATTTGTTATTTCTCCGGTTGTTCCAACAATAGCTACGACTGCCGCGATTCTTGACCGACAGATTCTAAAACTCCCTCATCAGTAGAGTGATAAAGAGAAGAAGAAAATAGCTATTGACACTCGCGCTAGGTCTATAATAGCTATGTCGCTTCCTGATGAGATTTATCACTCTGTGATGAAGCTCAAGGCTTCTAAATCCATGTGGGACACACTTTGTGTTCAATATGAAGGAACCACTCAGGTTCAAGAAACTAGAAAGATAAATTTAGTAAGGCAATACGAAAGCTTTCTCTGTGGAAAATCTGAGACGCTGTCTGAAGTGCATCAACGTTTTAATTGTCTCCTTATTGATCTAAGGGCTGTAGGCAGGGAATATTCCAATTTTGAAACTTTACCTAAGTTTCTGGAATGTCTTCCTGAGTCTTGGGACACCTTTTTTCATGTGTCTTAAGATGTCCAATGACATGCCCTCTCTTTCTCTCTCCACTATCTACGGGATTCTGCTTAACCATGAGCAATCTCGTCAACTGAAGAGGAAAATAGTCAAAGATTCCCGAGAAATGAAAAGTTATCCTTTAGCTTTGATCTCTGAAGCTACTTCAGCTGAAACCCCTTCTACTTCTTTTACTTCTTCTCTTCCTCCTATTGTTATTACAGAGAGAGACTCTTCTAACTCTAAGGATATTCCAGAATCTGATCTAGTAGATTTTGATGAATCCCTGGCGCTTTTAACTAAATCTTTTAGGAGATTCGCCAGCAAAAGCAACTACTGCAAATTT
The DNA here is from genome assembly GCF_001531365.2 of Cynara cardunculus var. scolymus. NCBI lineage: Eukaryota > Viridiplantae > Streptophyta > Magnoliopsida > Asterales > Asteraceae > Cynara > Cynara cardunculus. Next base: position 113,712 of record NW_020200720.1, on the reverse strand, counting down.
GCCTTGCTGACCATTAAGGAAAAGCCAAAGTTTGAAAGAATAGACAAGGCCTCAGCAGTCTGCTACAATTGTCACCGCAATGGACATTTTGCAGGTGAATGTAAATCGAAGAAAGCTGCAATGCCATCTTCCAAAACCCCATCCTCCTTCAGGTCCAAGGATGAAAAGTACTTAAAACTGAAAGAGAAGTACAGGAAGGTGAAGAACAACCAGCGAAAGGCAAAAGGTCTTATCGTTGAAGAGCATGATTGGGCTGACTCATTTGATGAATCATCTTCTGACGAGGAAGATACATCTTATCTTTGCTTGATGGCCAAGGATGCTATTGAAGAATCTTCAGAGGCATCTACTTCTTCTGAGCCATCTACCTCTTCTACCACTCAGGTATGTGTCCTGAATGAACCCTCTTATTCTTCTTCTTCTTCTTCTAGCCTATCCGCACTAGACACGTTCACGGTGGATCTCTACAATGCCCTCAATGGCAAATCTAAAGCAGAAATGTTTAATCTTGATCTTCAAGAACAGTTGAAGATTTGCCATTCTAAGATCAAAGAGCTGACCTTTGTCGAGGAAAATTTTAAAGATCAGGTCATTGTAAACCAAGCCATCACTGTTGAACGCGAATAGGCTATCGCTGAGCGTGAGCGAGCAATCGTTGAACTTAAGGCTGAGAAGGCTATCATTAAAGGATGGTGTAAAGCTTCTCTCAAAGCCTCTGAGATCGTCAATGCTCAGATCCCCGCCAAGATAACGACTGGTCTAGGATTCTCGTATGATCAGGAAGAACGTGTTACTGACATGTCCATGTTTAAGTTTGGCATTTTCGTCTCTTCCATTCCTAACACTTCTTCCTCTCAGTCTTCTTTTACTGAGAGTCATCTTGAAGGAACTCCTTCGAGTTCTGGTTGTAAAGAGAAAGGTAAATCCATTGTCACAGCACCCCTAAGAAGTCTAACAAGTCCAATAGATCAAGGTCTATTCCTTCAGCTTGTAAAGCTTCTTCTTCTTCAGGGACTAGGAAATCTGAACCCTCTCAGAAATCCAAGTCTCAGCTCAAGCTGAACTTTTCACCTATGGAATCCAAAGCCTCAAAGGTTTCTCCTAGAACCAATGAGAAGGGAATCCGTGGAGCTGGTCCTACTTCTAATCTGATACTTCTTGGCCCTAAAGCTACCTTCAGCTTTAGGAAGTGCAAACACTGTGGTGAAAAAAAAACACATATTTCCAGCAAGTATCCTTCTGCCACCAAGGCTGGTTCACCAGCTAAGGGCAAGAAAGTAGTCGAGGATGAGAAATCAACCAAGGTGAAATCCTCCACCAAGGCTACGAAAACAACCAAAGTGAAACAAACTGCTGGAGCCTCTTCTTCATGCTCAGCGAAGACAACTCCTGCTGACAAGTCTTCAGCAACAGACGTTGTAATTACCACCACTGAAGCCTCTTCATCAGGCTCAATAAAGACTTCCATTGAAACTACTTTAGTAGTGTAAGAGGTTGTTCCTCTTTCCACTCAAATCTCTTCAGGTATAGTGATACCATCTGCTGATACTGATTCCTCAACATCAGTGGATGATGCCTCTAACAACGTTGGACCCCAATAGTTAGGTACCAATAGCATTCTTAAATTGTTTCCTTGTGTAGGACGTCAAAGGTATATGGTATCTTGATAGCGGATGTTCAAGACATCTGACTGGAGACAAATCCCTGCTAACTCATTTCAAGGAAGAAAAAAGACCTTCTGTAACCTTCGATGGAAACGGAAAAGGATATACAAAAGGTTTTCGTATATTAAACAATGGTGCAACAACTTTTCAAACACGTTGCATATGTTGAAGGACTGAAGCACAATCTTCTAAGCATCAGTCAACTGTGTGATAAGAACTACACAGTAAAATTCTCGAAGAATTTATGTCACGTTTTTGACAATGATGATAAGGTTGCCTTAACCGGTTCTCACCTAAAGAAGGTATATATCGTCATTATGAATTCCTCACTCACTAAGAACAACTACTTCTTCTCTAAAGCCTCGTCAAACATTAATTGGCTATGGCATAAACGGTTTTCTCATCTCAACTTCAAGACACTCAGCCAGCTGTCAAGAAATGATCTTATCACTGGTCTTCCTCAACACTCTTTTGCAAAGGAATCTCTTTGCTCAGCATGTGAAAAAGAAAAACACACAAGAGCTAGCTTTAAGTCTAAGCAAATCTCTTTAGTGACTGTGCCTCTTCAGCTATTGCACATGGATCTCTTCGGTCCAGTCAATGTGCAATCCATAGCTGGAAAGAAGTTTACACTTATCATAGTTGATGAGTATATCGGGTACACTTGGGTCTTCTTCCTCAGATCCAAAGATGTAGTACCTAAAGAAATCATTTCATTCATCAAGAAAATAGAAGTACTCAACAACATCAAGGTACGATCTATTAGAAGTGACCATGGCACTGAATTCAAAAAAAGTACTATGGGTAACTTCTTTGAGAACAAGGGAATCTCTCACAACTTTTCTTCAGTGATGACTCCTCAGCAGAATGGGGTCATTGAAAGGAGAAATCGAACAATCATTGAGGCTGCTCGATCAATGCTCAGCGAATCCCATCTCCCTACTCAATTCTAGGTTGAAGCTATCAACACTGCTTGTTTCACTCAAAATCGAATGCTAATAGTGAAAAGATTCAAGAAGACAGCCTATGAACTTTTTCATGGAAGAAAGCCTTCTATAAGTTTTATTCACATATTTGCTTGTTACATTCTCAACAATCATGACCAACTTGGAAAGTTTTATCCCAAAGCTGGAGAAGGAATCTTTTTTGGATATTCTTCAGTGTCCAAAGCCTTCAGAGTATTCAACAAAGAAGACAGACGATAGAAGAATCTATTCATGTCACCTTTCACGAATCTCAATCAGCTAATTCAAGACCCATCTCAAATGATGAGGATGAATTAGAAAACTGGATGTTCTCTCACTATGAATAACCTGAAGCTTCCTACAGTGCTCCTCTCAACACTAAATCCTCTGAACCTGAAGATGATCCACTTATCATTCCAGTTACAGCTAGTCACTCCAACGTATCTTCTTCAGAGATCGTTGTCGTGCCCATTAGTTGTATTCCTTTTTCTACTTCAAGCACTGATCAATCAGTGAATGAAATGCCTTCAGTATCAAAACCTGTTTCAGTCGCAGAATCTGAGGCTCCTTTAGTGATTGTCCCAATTGCTGAAGATACTGCAACTGAAGCCTTATCCTCTGTTTGTGAACTTACCTACTCAGATGAAATTCCTCTACCAGCTTAGCGATGGTCAAAAGACCATCTAATTCATCAAATTCTTGGTGATCCAGATGCAGGTATCAAGACTCGTCGTGGTCTAGGTAATTTATGTATCTTTGTCAACTTTTTTTCTTTAGTTGAACCCAAGAAAATTAATGATGCTATCTCTGACCCTAGTTGGGTCCTTGCCGTGCAAGAGGAGCTCATTGAGTTTGATAGAAACAAAGTCTAGTACCTTGTCCCACGTCCATCTGACAAATCAGTGATAGGCACCAAATGGGTTTATCGCAATAAGTTGGATGAAGATGGTGTGGTAACCCGTAATAAGGCTAGACTTGTTGCTCATGGTTATAGACAAAAAAAAAGGGATTGACTATGATGAAACTTTCGCACCAGTGGCTAGACTTGAAGCAATTCGACTATTTCTAGCCTTTGTTCCTCATAGAGACTTCAAAGTGTACCAAATGGATGTAAAGAGCACTTTCCTAAATAGGAAACTTTAAGAGGAAGTTTATGTTAAACAACCTCCAAGGTTTCTTGACCCTAAGTATCCAAACCATTTTTACAGGTTGGATAAAGCTCTTTATGGGTTAAAACAGGCTCCTCGTGCCTGGTATGATACCCTTTCCTCATTTCTCATCTCTGAGAAATTTGTTCGTGGAAAGATTGACCAAACCTTATTTCTTAGGAAAGTTAAGGGTCACATCATTCAAGCCCAAATTTATGTCGATGATAATATATTTGGTTCCACTAATCCCTCTTTGTGTTTTTGGTTTGCTGATCGCATGAATAAAGAATATTAGATGAGCATGATGGGAGAATTAACCTTCTTTTTAGGTCTCTAGATCAAACAATCACATAAAGGTATCTTTATCAATCAAAGTAAGTATTTTCGTGACATGCTGAAGAAATTTGATCTATCACACAGTTCATCTATGAAGAGTCCAATGGCTCCTCCACTCTCTCTTAACAAGGATCTAAATGGAAGACTGTAAACATTACTATTTATAGAGGAATGATCAGCTCCCTGCTGTATCTAATAGCTAGTCGACCCGATATCATGTACTCTACATGCTTATGTGCAAGATATCAAGCTGAACCAATGGAACCCTATATGATTGCTGTAAAACGCATCTTCAGATATCTGAAGAGAACTCCTAACATGGGTCTTTGGTACCCTAAAGGTTCAGGTTTTGACCTAATCGGTTACTCGGATAGTGATTTTGCAGGTTGCAAAATTGATAGGGAAAGCATCACTGGAGGCTATCAGCTTCTAGGTGGAAAGTTGGTGAGATGGACAAGCAAAAAGCAAAACTCAATGTCCATATCAACAGCTGAAGCTGAATATGTAGCCGCTGGTAGTTGTTGTGCCAAATTCTTCGGATGAAGAACCAGCTGATGGACTATGATCTTCAGTTCTCGAAGGTTTCTATCTATTGCGATAGCACTAGTGCTACTGCAAATGCAAACAACCCTGTACTTCACTGCAAGACCAAACATAATGAGATCTGATATCACTTTATCAGAGATCATGTTATGAATGGTGATATTGAACTTCACTTTGTTTGTGACAACCGTCAAATTCGAACTCCCAGGTTAGCTCTTATTAAGTTTGTATTAGTGTTATTGAAGATAATTTATAAGATTAGGAGTTAGTTAGGTTAGTTTGGTC
>NW_020200720.1:105565-108488 GCF_001531365.2 Cynara cardunculus var. scolymus | reverse complement strand
GGGCTTTGTTTAAAAAAAAAAAATGTTGAGGGTGGGCTTGGGCCCTTATGGCCGGCCTCTCCCCCCCCCCCCCCTTTTTCCCTCCTTAGTCCACATATAAATTGATTGATTCTTCATTAAACCTCATTACTCTCCATTCAAAATTCAAAACACCTCTCCTTTCTCTCCCTAAAAACTCAAGAGTCATCTTGAGTTATCATCTTCATCCTTCAACATATTCAGCCGATTTTTCTTCTAATCTTCATCGTATTAGCAAGAGTTTGGAAGATACTACATCCCTTTCTTCCACAAACAAGGTAACATATTCATATCTCTTTCTTTTTCTTGTAAATTTTGGGAGAAAAACCCACTTTTTATGTATTCTTTATCTACAATCTTCTAACTCCCGAAAATTATGACTTTTAAGGATAGATTATACAACAAAAACATGTAAAAAGGTTTATATGATGGTGGTAATCTATGACCCAAACATTAGAACTCAAAAAGATAGGTAAAAATCATGTGCATGTGCACAAATCGTCTATATCTTGTAAATGACATGTTCAAATGTTATGAGATTTCTTCTAAAMGTTTATTTATTGAGTTAGGGTTGTAATCCAATTGGTCTCACTCAAAAACATTGAGTTTTGACTCCCCAGATACTCAAAACATTATATATGTGCATCTGAGAGTTTTTCAGTAGGTAAACCCTATTTTAAACAGCCATAACTCTCTAGATAATCATTCAAATTTGTTGATTTTTCTTCTGGATGTTATTCTAATGAGTTACCTTTCAAATGCCACCGATTTCATTCAATATTGTGGTGATTTAAAGTTTTAACTACTCAAAACAAAGTGAATATGCAATCTGTCCGAATCTGACAGATTTGTATATGTATGTTCCAATGACCATATCTTTTTCAAAACTCGATGAAAAAGGATGATTCTTCTTTTGAGAGTTAACTATATGGGTTATCTCTTGCATTCAAGTGGAATCACATGAAATTATGGAGTTTTGATCTCCAAACACCTAAAAACACTATAGGTGTGCAAACTGTGAAACCACCAGTAGGTAACTCCTACTTTGTATGGTAATATCTCTCAACTTATTTGTTCTTAGTCTATGATTCTTCTTCTAAAATGTTCTTTTATGAGTTATGGTTCATATGAATCTAGTTTCACTCAAAAATATGAAGTTTTGAGGCATTAACTAATTTATTAAAGTTAAGTGTGCAATCTGTCAACTAATGACAGATGTGTGCATGTAACTTTATGGTACCATATATTCCTCTTAACTCATCCAAAATGAGTGATTTTTAGTTTGAAAGTTTTCATATAAGTGTTAAGTTTATAATCCAACTTGAATTTVTGCAGAACACTTAGTAGAACTCTTTTAATGAGTGTTTTACTAACATAGTGTAATCTGCCATATCAGTCGTGATAAGTCGTTTTGCATAAATTATTTGAATCATTATTGCATGTCTGAAATACATGAAATTTGGTCACGATGACTATAACTCAGTGCTATAGCCAATATAAAAAGATAGAAAATTATCTCATTTTAGAAGTCTCTTTAATTTGATAATTTTTCGGTATCATTAGTTTCTGCCCAAAAACGAGATTTTGGGATTAGTTGATTTTGTAAAATTTTGATCTTTTTATTGGACTATAGCATTGTTTTCGGTATAAATTAATACAATAACGAGCATATGGACATTTTGGACTATGGATAATCATATCGGATATAAGTAGACAATTATGGACTTAAGACTTATTAAACCCCATAAGTAGTGTTAAATCCATAAGTGATGGTTTGGATATTCCTCTTTGATTGGGAATCGTTGAACTAGTGTGGTGATCGGATCGTATCTCTATTTTGCGGAGCATTGCAAAAGAGTGAGTATTCACGGCCCCTTTTTACTATTTTCACGTTTTTGGGCGAATAAGCATGTGTAAATATAGTGATGTTTTGCATGCAATATTCATTGCGTTTAAACTGTGGATTCAAATCGATTCTTATGAATTATATTTTGAACTGAAATTGTGAATGCGAGCTCTAACACCTTGTACTCAAGTAATAGTTGTGTTTGGGTTATTTCAAAAGTCCCAGTGTGACACTACTATTAACTCGTTGAGCCGATAGTTTAAGTGGATAGCGCTATTTGGACTGACAATCCCACCTTCTGCTGGTGAGTAGGGGTGCATATAACTAAATCAAGGGTTCTACACATGTGGGGTTTAGTTCCACCGCTGAGGTAGTTCGGTATAAAAGGGCGTAGGTGTCAGATTTAGTAGTGGCCCAACACTTAAAAATTTCTTGGAGTACTTTGTGCCTCGCATGAAAGTGTTGCGAGTAAGTAAAAGATTTACTCGACTTATTTATTGCTTAAAGATTTGTTGTGAAATGAAAACCTGTGAACTCACCAACTCTTGTAGTTGACACTTGTTTTGACGTGCTTTTTCAAGGGTAAGAAAGGCTCATGGTGACTCTTAAAAGTAGCCGTGTCACAATCATCACCTTTAAATTTTTTTTGTGTTTAAATTATAAACTTGTCTTTGGGATTGTAAACTTTGGTTATGATGTATTTAAAATTTAAACTGTATGGTTGTGTTACTTATACTCTATCGCTATGAGACTCTACCTGCCATACCTCGCGTTTCCGGTTTAGCGGGGTGTGACAGATTTGGTATCAGAGCTGTAGGTTATAGAGAACACCGATTTTCTAAGAAAATCATACACTATAACCCAAAAAAATTTATGAATTAATTTTCTTAGAAAGAGTCTCAAAAATTTAAAACGGACATACTACTAAAATAACCAGAACGAGTGACTTCTTAGCATACTCTAACTAGACAGAGTCTGATCACCTGTGTCTAATTAAGTATGTATAAGGAGAGATATGGATCGGTTATGTTAGGTGTTTGTCTAAAAGTTAAGGACTTC
>NW_020200720.1:99779-104775 GCF_001531365.2 Cynara cardunculus var. scolymus | reverse complement strand
CGTGCAACACAGTGGTAAATAATGAGAGTAACTGAACTTCGACTTAAAAATTTGTGCATTAGAAATATGCCTCCAAAAAGGAGTACTCGCAGCACGAGAGAAAATCCTGAAAGCCAAACACCCGATATAGCACGGTTAATAGCTCAGCAAATTCGGGAGGCAATACCAACTATTGTCGCTCAGGTTACAGCGGGCATTAATGCAAGTCAAAGGAGTGAGGGAGGCCCTAGCACCGAGAATCGCATCAGGGAGGAGAACCGTAACACCAATGATAGAGGATGCAGTTACAAGACATTCATGTCCTGCAAGCCCAAGGAGTTTCATGGTAAAGAAGGTGCAATTGGATTACTATCGTGGATTGAGAGCATGGAGTCGGTACTCCATATTAGCAAGTGTTCTGAGGACTGTAAAGTGGAGTATGCAACATGCCAACTCCAGGGAAGAGCCTAACTTGGTAGAACATTCAAGTTCAAACCCGTGGTCGCCAAGCTGCCTATGAGTTATCATGGGAAGAACTCAAAAAGTTACTCATCGAAGAGTATTGTTCTAAGAGCGAAATTCAGAAATTGGGAGTCGAATTCTGGAATCACACCATGATTGGAATGGAGGTAGACAAATACACAGCTCGTTTTTATGAGCTTGCCAAGTTAGTACCTCATATGGTCATTCCAGAGGAGAAATGAATTGATCGGTACATCTAGGGATTGGCACCTGAAATCCGAGGAATGGTCACTTGGGCAAACCCAACCACTATACAAAACGCGGTGGTGTTGGCAAATCGTCTGACAAATGATGCAGTTAGATAAGAGATTTTAAAGCAAGACAAATTTGGTGGAAAGAGGAAACTAGAGGGGCAATCGTGGAAAAGGACCAATAACAATTTAGGCAAAAACCAAAAAGTGATAAGAAACTTTGGGGCACAGTCTCAAACAGGAGAAAAGGGCAAGGGGACTTACCCTAAATGTGGCAAGTGCAATTATCACCATAGCGGGAGATGCATTATTTGTTTCAAATGCAATAAAGGAGGTCATTTCGCTAAAGATTGCAAGATCAGAGAGAATCAATCATGCCATGAGTGCGGAAGCCCAAATCACTTCAGGAATAAGTGCCCAAGGATAATTAGAGGATTGAGCATCAACAATGCCGAAAACCAGGAAAGGCAAACCAGTCAGGGAGATAGAGGAGGCCAGGCTCGGGGAAGGGCATTTACAATGGGAGCCGAAGAGGCACGTCAAGACCCTAATGTTGTGACTGGTACGTTTCTTTTAAACAACTTCTATGTCTCAGTAATATTTGATTCTGAAGCAGATAGAAGTTTTGTTTCCCTAGAATTTAGGCCGTTGATAAATCTGAAATCGAGGAAGTTAAAAGATGCTTACACTATCGAATTTGCCAATGGCCAAGAAATAAAGGTTGGGGACGTAATCTTGGGTTGTACTTTAAATTTAGCTGATAAGTTATTTAGCATTGATCTTATCCCAATTAAATTAAGAAGTTTCATTGTAGTGGTAGGAATGGACTGGTTGTCTAAGAATCGAGCGGAGATTTGTTGCTTTGAGAGGATTGTGCGAATACCTTACCAAGACGGAGAAACACTATCTATACAAGGGGAAAAACCTGGAAGGAGTTTAAAGATGGTATCATGTGTGAAGATTTGCAAGTATATGAGAAAAAATGCGTTGCATTCTTGGCTCATGTATCAGAAAGGAAATCCGAGGAAAAGCATATTCAGGATATTCCTGTGGTTAGAAATTATCCAGAAGTATTTCCGGATGATTTGTTAGGACTTCCTCCATCTAGACAGGTCGAATTCCGAATTGATCTAGTTCCCGGAGCGGCACCTGTTGCTAAAGCTCCATATCGCTTAGCACCGGCCGAGATGCAAGAGCTATCAGGGCAGCTTCAGGAACTTCTAGACAAAGGATTCATCCAGCCAAGCTCTTCACCTTGGGGAGCTCCAGTCATGTTTGTTAAAAAGAAAGATGGGTTGTTTCGAATGTGCATAGATTATGGGGAGTTAAACAAGTTGACGATCAAGAACCGATATCCTCACCCCCGAATTGATGATATGTTCGATCAGTTGCAAGGCGCATGTTATTTCTCTAAGATTGATCTTCGGTCAGGGTATCATCAGTTAAGAGTTCGTGAGGAGGACGTCCCTAAGACGGCCTTTAGGACTCAATATGGGCACTACGAGTTTCTAGTTATGCCCTTTGGTCTGACCAACGTGCCAGCGGTATTTATGGATTTAATGAATAGGATCTGTAGACTATACCTAGACAAGTTTGTGATCGTATTCATTGATGATATCTTGATTTATTCATGGAGTAAGGTAGATCACGAGCAGCATCTGAAAATGATATTAGAATTGCTCAAGGAGCAAGAATTGTATGCTAAATTTTCAAAATGTGAATTCTGGATTCGGAAGGTACAATTTCTCGGTCATGTGATTAGCGAAAAAGGAATTCATGTGGATCCGGCTAAGGTTGTGGCCATAAAGAAGTGGGAAGCACCAAAGACCCCGACARAAATTCGTCAATTTCTGGGTTTGGCGGTTATTATCAACGATTTATAGAGAGCTTCTCAAAGATTTCCCAGCCATTAACAGCATTGACCCAAAAAGGTAAGAAATTTGTTCGGGGAAAACCCCAAGAGGACGCATTCCAACTGCTAAAGCATAAGCTATGCAACGCGCCAATCCTGGCCTTGACAGAAGGAACCGAGAACTTCGTAGTATATTGTGACGCATCCCACCAAGGTTTGGGTTGCGTATTGATGCAGAAGGACAAGGTTATAGCATACGCTTCGAGGCAACTCAAAGCCCATGAGAAGAACTATACCACTCATGACCTGGAGCTAGGGGCTGTGGTTTTCGCTCTCAAAATATGGAGGTATTATTTGTACGGCACTAAGTGTACTGCTTTTACCGATCACAAAAGTCTCCAGCATATCCTTGATCAGAAGATGCTCAATATGAGACAGAGAAGATGGGTGGAGTTGCTCAATGATTATGATTGTGAAATCCGATACCACCCATGTAAGGCCAACGTAGTGGCAGATGCTCTAAGCTGGAAGGAAAGGATAAAACCCTCTCGAGTACGATCTTTGAGAATGCTTGTCTAGACGAGTTTGAAGACTCGAATTCTTGAAGCTAAAATGAAGTGCTGAAGGCAGAAAATTTGAAGAGCGAGACCCTGCATAATCTAGAGCATAAATTTAGGATTAAGTCAGGTGGAGTGCGTTACTTCAAGGACAAAGTTTGGATTCCGAAGATTAAAAATCTACGAGAGTTAGTTTTGGAGGAAGCCTATAGATCTAGGTATTCGATTCACCCAGGGGCGAATAAGATGTATAAGGATCTGAGAGAGTACTATTGGTGGCCAGGAATCAAAAAGGATATAGCTTTGTACGTTGGGAAATGTTTGACCTGCTCAAGGGTCAAGGCAGAATATCAGAAGCCATCCAGATTGTTACAACAACCCAAGATTCCACAATGGAAATGGGAAGAAATCTCCATGGACTTTATCACCAAACTGCCTAGAACTGCAAAAGGTCATGACACGATTTGGGTAATAGTGGATCGACTGACAAAATCCGCACATTTCCTTCCGATTTGTGAAGATTTTAAACTAGTAAAGCTTGCCTAAATCTACGTTAACGAAATTGTTGCAAAACATGGAGTACCTATTTCTATTATCTCGGATAGAGATAGCCGCTTTACATCGCGGTTTTGGCAATCACTTCATAAAGCTGTGGGTACACAGCTGAAATTGAGCACCGCCTATCATCCCCAAACGGACGGGCAGAGTGAACACACAATTCATACTTTAGAAGATATGCTTCGAGCATGCGTAATCGAGTTTGGAGGAAGTTGGGACATTCATTTACCATTGGTAGAATTCTCTTACAATAACATCTATCACACTAGTATTCAATGCGCGCCATATGAAACCTGATATGGGCGCAAGTGTCGATCACCACTTAGTTGGTTAGACATTGGGGATAGACAGCTCACGGGACCAGACATTGTGCAGGAAACTACTGATAAGATATCAATAATCAGATAAAGACTTAAGGCTGCCACGGATCGTCAAAAAAGTTATGCAGACAACCGGAGGAAGCCTCTTGAGTTTCAGATGGGGGATAAAGTGTTTTTGAAAGTATCACCGTGGAAAGGGTTAGTGTGGTTTGGAAAAAAAGGGAAGTTAAGCCCTAGGTATATTGGACCATTCGAGATCACCGAAAGAATTGGTCCAGTGGCGTACAAAATAAAGCTACCCCAGGAATTAAGTGCCATTCATAATACGTTCCATGTGTCCAATCTTAAGAAATGCTTGGCCGACGACTTATTGACCATGCCCCTAGAAGATGTTCAGGTTGATGATCAATTGCACTTCATAGAAGAACCCATTGAGATCCTCGACAGAGAAGTTAAGCAGTTAAAGCGAAGCAAAATTCCGATTCTGAAGGTTCGTTGGAAATCAAGGCGTGGTCCACAGTACACTTGGGAGCGAGAAGATTTCATGAAAGGCAAATATCTGTATTTGTTTGCAGAGAAATCTATTGGCATTAGCAGTCGTTAAATTTCGGGACGAAATTTCTCTAACAAGGGGAGACTGTGACAACCATCAAATTCGAACTCCCAGGTTAGCTCTTATTAAGTTTGTATTAGTGTTATTGAAGATAATTTATAATATTAGGAGTTAGTTAGGTTAGTTTGGTCGAAAAATTTCTAAGAAATTCTGGCAGTTGCTTAGAAAGTCCGGTTCCGACCCGAAATTATCTGAAACGTCCTATACAGTGCCATATACTCTAATTTATACCCAATTTATATAAAACACTAAGTTTTAGTGTTTTAAATATAAAACCTTTCTATTTAAATGAATTTAATCATCATGGGCTTTTAATTTGAAGAAAAATGTCAAAATTGAGAAAAATGACATTTTATGCATTTTGGGCTTTGTTTTATAAAAAAAATATTTGTTGAGGGTGGGCT
>NW_020200720.1:98745-99718 GCF_001531365.2 Cynara cardunculus var. scolymus | reverse complement strand
AAAAAATATTTGTTGAGGGTGGGCTTGGGCCCTTATGGCCGGCCTCTCCCCCTTTCCCTCCTTAGTCCACATATAAATAGATTGATTCTTCATTAAACCTCATTACTCTCAATTCAAAATTCAAAACACCTCTCCTTTCTCTCCCTAAGAACTCAAGAGTCATCTTGAGTTATCATCTTCATCCTTCAACATATTCAGCCGATTTTTCTTCTAATCTTCATTATATTAGCAAGAGTTTGGAAGATACTACATCCCTTTCATCTACAAACAAGGTAACATATTCATATCTCGTTTTTTTTCTTGTAAATTTTGGGAGAAAAACCCACTTTTTATGCGTTCTTTATCTACTATCTTCTAATTTCCGAAAATTATGAGTTTTAAGAAGAGATTATACACCAAAAACATGTAAAAATGTTTATATGATGGTGGTAATCTATGACCCAAACATTAGAACTCAAAAAGATAGGTAAAAATCATGATTTTATGTGAGTTTGTTTCTTAAAAATGATATATTTTGGTGCTGATAGATTATGTGCATGTGCACAAATCGTCTATATCTTGTAAATGACATGTTCAAATGTTATTCGATTTCTTCTAAAAGTTTATTTATTGATTTAAGGTTGTAATCCAATTGGTCTCACTCAACAGCATTGAGTTTTGACTCCCCAAATACTCAAAAAATTATATATGTGCATCTGAGAGTTTTTCAGTAGGCAAACCCTACCTTAAACAGCCATAACTCTCTAGATAATCATTCAAAATTGTTGATTTTTCTTCTGGATGTTATTTTAATGAGTTACCTTTCAAATTCCACCAATTTCATTCAATATTGTGGTGATTTGAGATTTTAACTACTCAAAACAAAGTGAACATGCAATCTGTCCGAATCTGACAGATTTGTATATGTATGTTCCAATGACCATATCTTTTTCAAAACTCGATGAAAAAGGATGATTCTTCTTTTGAGAGTTAA
>NW_020200720.1:88739-97020 GCF_001531365.2 Cynara cardunculus var. scolymus | reverse complement strand
TGAAATTGTGAATGCGAGCTCTAACACCTTGTACTCAAGTAATAGTTGTGTTTGGGTTATTTCAAAAGTCCCGATGTGACACTACCATTAACTCGTTGAGCCGATAGTTTAAGTGGATAGCGCTATTTGGACTGACAATCCCACCTTCTGCTGGTGAGTAGGGGTGCATATAACTAAAACAAGGGTTCTACACATGTGGGGTTTAGTCTCACCGCTAAGGTAGTTCGGTATAAAAGGGCGTAGGTGTCAGGTTTAGTAGTGGCCCAACACTTAAAAATTTCTTGGAGCACATTGTGCCTCGCATGAAAGTGTTGCGAGTAAGTAAAAGATTTACTCGACTTGTTTATTGCTTAAAGATTTGTTGTGAAATGAAAACCTGTGAACTCACCAAGTCTTGTAGTTGACACTTGTTTTGACGTGCTTTTTCAGGGGTAAGAAAGTCTCATGGTGACTCTAAAAAGAAGCCGTGTCACAATCATCACCTTCAAAANGACTCTAAAAAGAAGCCGTGTCACAATCATCACCTTCAAAAAAAAAATTGTGTTTAAATTATAAACTTGTCTTTGGGATTGTAAACTTTGGTTATTATGTATTTAAATTTTAAAATGTATGGTTGTGTTACTTATACTCTATCGCTATGAGACTCTACCTGCCATACCTCGCGTTTCCACTTTAGCGGGGTGTGACATCGTTCCAACTGAATACCAGCTCGCTGACCTTTTCACCAAGCCTCTTGATGAGACAAGATTCAACATCTTGATTAGTGAAATGGGGATGCTAAATATTGAAGACTAATCTTCAGCTATTAAAACATCGCTCAATAAGTGAAATGATTTAGTGCTCTATCTCTGACACTGATCTTTTGAGTAAATATATCTATTCTCTCTAAGGTATAATTACTCTTCTCTTTTCTTCGACTTAAAACCTTCACTGAAGCTTTTCTTTTTCAGTGACTAAAGGTTTTAAAAGTTGGTTTCAATGATTCTCTTATTGCTGACCATACCCATATAAGTATATCTTTATACTTGTTCTCATAAAAATTAAAATAATCACTAAATCCTTTTGATTAGTGATTAAAATATTTTTAAATGCCAGGTTCAGTGATTCTCTTATCACTGACACTGATGTCTTAAAACCTTCACTGAAGCTTTTTTCAGTGACAAAAATGTTTTAAACGGTCTTTTTCGTGTTCAGTGACACTGTATGACTCTTCGTTTTCTTAAAAACCCTTCATTTTTAAAAGAAATAGTTAATGAACCATCTTAATGATGGCATTCTCTATTTATAATGCGCAACGCTCTGAGACACACAAAAAGGTACTGTCATACGCTACCTCATTTAATTCCATCCAATCATGGATGAGAACGTGCCATTTTTCATCATGGCCCCTTTCCCCAACCGTCGACTTTTTTCTCTCATATTTCTTTTCTCTCCTCCTACCTATAAATATGAGAATTATTCTTCTCTTTTCTCTTTACGCTTACAAAATACAAAGACGAAACTCTGCAAGAATTCCCAAAGCAAGAGCTTTCTCATTTTCTCAAGAACCTCTCGACCTTTTTCTCTCAAAATCATTAAGGTTAAGTCCTTTCTTTTCTTTATCTGCTGTAAGAAATAAGTTTAATAATCTCAAGAAACTTGTTCTCTTGAAATATTAAACAATGATGATTATTTAACCAACTCTTACTTGGTTAAAATCATATTTATGTGAACACATTCTACTTGAAAAACCCTAATCCTTCTTTAATGATTTTTCAAAAGAAGTTTTTATTGGTTCAAAAACTTACCCATATTCCTCTCCGTAACAAATCTTGGTTTTACTAACAACTGTTTTATCTTATTCTTACTAAAAACAGATGGCTGCCAAAAACGTTAGTTTCTCTCTCGATGAGTTGTCCTTCAAGGCCAACAACCACATTTCCTTGTTGGACATTCCTCATCCAAGGAAGACTACCAGGAGGCGGTTGACTTTCTTAAATAGTCATCGCTCGGCTTCGCTCTCAACCATGAACCTATCATGGTCAAGGAACTTCTCCAGCAGTTATGGTTCACTGTTGAGGTCGTGGACGTCGAGGTCAAGCATGGCTGGCAAGTTGAACAGGTTAACTTCACCTTCAACTGTATGGAAGTGAAGTTTGACGTGAACATGTTGAGGAAGGCTCTTCGCCTTCCCAAAGGCCCCTACGACAGTAAACCCACAACTTCCAAGATCATTGAGTGTCTCGATGCCATTGGCTATCAATGGCCAATAAAGAAGGACTCAAATGCTCCCATGAAGTCCTTATTGAATATTAAGAAGAACAGGATGTCAGCGATCTGGCAATACCTATTCTCTCACTTCATCCAGTCAATGGATGGAAAGACTGGAGATTAGGACCAGGCCTCTAGGATCGCCTTGACAATTGGCGGTTCTGCGATTCAACATCACAGTATAAATTATGTTGCGGTCATTTTTGATGACCTAATGCAAAAGATGAACAAGCGCCAGTGAGAAAAGGTGGTGCCTTACACCAGGTTTCTTTTGATGGTCTTTGCTAAGGTCTTTGGAGATAAATACTTCACGAAAGGTAACCTCTAGGTTTCCAAGCTTGAATCCAGGATTCTTGATCATAAGCTGAGGGACAGTGATGTGACACTCTCTTCTATAGTGTCCTTCACTACCTCCTCTCCCTAGGTGGCCAAGACAAGGGTAAACCCCCCCTGCATCTAGCCCAACCACCAAATACTCCTCCAAACGACCTTCTCAACCAACTCTTGGTTTTCCTCAGAGAGCCAAGAAGGCCAAAAAGAGGATAGCCACGTCTTTGGCTGAAACCTCTTGACAGGTTTCAACTATTGAAACTAGCCTTAACCCCGAAGCAATTTTAGCTAACCCTCATAGCTCTTCAGTGATTCCTCCCATCACTGTCGTATAAGTGGCACCTACCCCAACCACCTCAGTGACCCAAATCACTGTAGGTGTGAATATCAGCGCCACCATCACTGAACACCCTTGTCTCTTCTCAATCATTTTCTATTCTCCTTCTTCTTTGGTCTTTACATATGTTGATGATGAATCAACGACCGTCCTCCCTGATACGAAAACACACACCACGAGAACTGAGGTTACTCTTCTCGATGCTCCTCAACATACAGATGTCCATCCTCTCGAAGATATCTTTGCTCACGCCAGTGATAATCCTTTGGATGTCATTCATGGCCCCTCAGGTATTCCATCCTCCTACCCTTTCATTTCTACTAACCTTGAGCCTCTTGTTGCTCACCCTTCCTCTATTGTAGGTCCTTCTTCTATGCATCAACTAGATGCTGAAGAAGAGAAGGAAGAAGATGGGGAAGAGAAGGAAGAAGACAGAGAGGATGAAGAGATTGATGATGACTATGACATGGCATCTAATGTCAAAGTCCTCTTCCCAACCGTTGATTCAGTTTTCTGCAGGATGACTGAAGTTCACCGAGAGATGCCCCACAAGGCTGACCTTGATGCAGACCTCTCAGCCCTCAAAGCAGACATTCAAGAAGTTCTGAGTCACCTCTTGACTCTCCAAGAAGCTGTTCGAGCCAACACTGAAGCCATTGTTGTTCCTTCCAGCAAAGCTGATGATGCTCAGGCTCTCTCCCTTCAGTAGACGGGACTTCTTCAGTTGATCCTCGATGTTGTCCGTCAACCAGCTCCAGTGATCTCGCCTTCCTTCTCTGCTGATGATCATGCTCAGCTCAATGAGACGCATGAGGCAACGACAACTCTAATCGGTGCTCTGTCTAGGCTAAAGGAAATGATGATTCTCCAGCATCAGTGCATGGATGCTCTCTGGCTTATACTCTCAACTATTAGCTAAAGAGGGGGGAGATGAGGTCCAACACTGTTGGACCATCTGATGATGTTGTTACTTCTGCTCCAACATTCTATGCTACTAAAGCTGAAGCTCCTAGAGCTGAAGCTGTTGCAGCTCCTGTAATCCCGACCACCGAAGTTGTTTTAGTTGAGGCAATCGATGCCATCCCAAGGGATGATGCTCTTCCCATCACCTCTGCTGCTGGTGATGATGATGATGAAGACGAAGATGACAATGATGAAGATGCCAAACCTGCTATCCAGACCCCGGAAGTGATCTAGATGGTGATGATGACAACGATGATGAAGATAACTTTACCATCATGTATCAAAAGCCATCAACCGCCACCAAGGGAGTCACCCTCAGGGATTCTGCATCCTAGGGGGAGTAAAGGGAAGGAGATTCTACTCCATCAAAGAACCAGAACCACAAGTCGAAAGGCAAAGCGGTCGCTGAAGAAGGGAATCTGAAGGTACTTTTCAATATCTCTCAACCATTGTTTGAAGACTTTACCGCACAGATAGTAGTCACTTCATTGTATCAACTTCAAATTCTATCAACTACATGCAATTGACTGGAATGGGTCCCTAAAAACCCTGTCTCCAGTACTCCCACCGACCAGCAAATGGCTCAGCTAAAGGCGTCACTCAACCAGACTAGAGTAAAAATCCCTCTTCATACCTCTAGTGGTGGTGAGTTTGAATTCCTTTCAGAAGCTAAAAGACTCGAGACATTGAGGCCTGAAGAAGAGCTAGAGCTTCAGAGGAAGCAGACTGAAGACAACTTAAAGTTGGCCAAGTCACTAGCTAAGAAGATTCTCCTCAAGAGAAAGTCCAAGAAGAAGGTGAATGTTGTCGAAGCCCAGGCTAAACATCTTTCCATTGCAGAAGTTGAGCATGAGAAGAACCTGAAGCTGGTAAAAAACAACAAGCAATAGAGCAAAGCATAGCTGGACAAGAGAGTTAGTCCCTGCCCGATCATCAGCGTTAGCATCCACAGACGTTCAAAAGACAGTGGAACACTGGTCTCAATGCTCATCACTAGGGACACTGGGTTGGTTGGGGTTCATTGGCTTCGGCTTCGGTGGTTTCTGGTGCATGGGATTCGGTTGGGGTTTGTGGTTGTTGGGGTGATAAAGGTTGAAGTATCATTGGTTCTGGTTGTGTAGATAAGGTGAAGGGTTGAGTGGTGCAAGGTGTTGGTGAAGGGGTTAAGGGTAGGTTTGATATGGGTGTTACAGAAAGAGGTTGGTTAAGTTGTGTTGGTGGGGTAGTAGGTTCTTCATTGGTTGAAGTGCTCAACATGACGGGCTCTGGGGTTGTAGCGAATGGAACATGTACATGTACATCTTCAGAGGGTAGAGCCTCTGTTTCCCTTGCTTGGGTTCTTTCTGCTGAAGGTGGTGGTTGTGTTAGTGGTGATGGTGATGGTGATGGTGATGGTGGTGCAGCGGATTCTGTTTGTTGTGCAGCTGCGGCCTCTATCTCCCCCTCATGAGGTCCAAGACCTTGATCAGCGGGGTCTTAGTCTTCATGTCTTGGCCTTTTATGTTGGAGGAGAGCGGTTGTGCATCGTTGTTCATCGGCCAGGTTCTGGGAGAGAACCATTGTTGGACGGGTGGCCCAATGAACAAATTTGGCACTGATCTCATTGAAAGAAGAGACCAGCGCCCTCGACAGAGTTCGCAAGTCATCTCTTGTGGCAAACTCTGTGGTGGAGGATGAGGCTGGTGGTGGCATGGAGGTGGTGGTGGATGTGTATGGGGGGATTGGAAGGTTGGTGATAAGGTCTCTCATCTCTGCAGTGAAAGAGAAGAATGCTTCATCAAAGGATGGACCTGCAGAGGGACGTGGTGGTTGAGGAGTGGGCTGGGGGATTTGGACGAGGATAGCTGCGGGAAGTTGGGTGAGGGTGTCTTGGATGGAGGCCTCTTGTTGGGTAAGATTGGTTTGGGTATCATCGGTAGAGGTGGTGGATGGTTGTGGGGTTTGGTGAGGGATTTGGGAGGTGATGGTTGTAGGTAGGGAGTGAAGGTTTTGAAGGATGGTTTGGAGTTGGGTGATAATGTAAGTAAGGTTCTCATCGGCCTCAGTTGCCTGGGCCGTGACGGTTGCGATGGACTGGATGATGAGTTGGTTTCGTTGGGTGGCTAGGGAGGAAGTGGTGTTATGGTGTTGGGTAATGATTTGTTGGAGCATTTGTAATCGGGTGGTGTTGGCTTACGTCTGGGTTTCGATTTCGGTGAGGTGGTGTTGTCGGATTGCAAGAGATTGCTGGAGGTCAGAGGTGTTGGTGGAGGGTTGGTTGTCTACAATCCTTTGCATGATGAGTTTAAGGTCTTCCAAGGACCGCATCACTATATCGACAAAGGCTTGGAACTCAGCATTTGTGACCAAATCAGCATGTGGTGTAACCCCTGCAGCAACAGATGTTGCAGGTTGTGCCTCTGCTCCAGAGGTGCCTTCTTGGCCTTGTGAGGAGGTAGGCCTTGAAGAACTTCCATCGTGTCCTTGATAGCCCTCAAGTGAGGAGCTATCTCGCGATGTTGCAACATTCGCTTCCTCTTCCTCGGCTTCAGAGGCCGAGTAAGTGAAACAAATGTGTGTCCCCTTCGGTAGATCAAATATCGAAGGGGAGGTGCATGAAAGGAAGATCGCTCTGAACGATCTTGGGGTTCAATGTTAGAAGCAACACATGCTTCTGTGGTTGTGATGGGATGTGTCGAGCCCTGAGGCGAAGGGGCTCTTATAGCTTCATCACCGCTCTGTTGGGAGAGGGGTGATGGAGAATGTGGTTCCTCGGCTGATACATCTCCAGAAGCCCGAAGGATGGCCGCTGGATGGCTGGCTTGGGTGGGGAGTGGACTGGGGCGTCTTATTTCAATACCCCTATGGCTTTGATCGCCAGGGGTAGAGGATGTGGTTGCCCTTTGGGAAATGGGTTGAGGAATTTTATGAGTAGGGCCTGGGGAGGCACGATGAGTAGCATCATCATCATCTTCATCATTCGATGATGATGACTCATGTGCCCCCTCGCTGGATTCATGGGACGGCTTTAATTGCTCCGGGGTAGCTGCCCTCGGTTCATGGGACATCATGGAGCGTTCATAGTTCTGGCGTATCTCAGATGTCGATGGTATGACATTGAGCATAGCCCTAGGGAGAGGACGGTTGATGGTATAACCCTCCTTTGAGAGGGTTGGGCGATGACCATGCATCTTGTGGACGGGCGTGAATGGCTCCTCGGCTGGTAGGCCATGCTTCCTCATTACGTCCCCAATGAAGAGGGTGAGGAAGCGAGGGAAGAGAACCGCAGGAAGAGGCTTACCAACGTCTTGGAGTTTAGACTTCATGACCACTTCCGAAAGAATCTCATTGTAGATGAGGAAGGCGTAGTCGAGGTTCAGATTGAAGAAAATCCCGTACATGATTGGCATGATGTTTATATTCCCTTGGTCTAATGAGCCCAACTTGCATGTAAGGGCTCTGTTCGGAATGGATAAAAACATATTCCACATCGGTGGAAGGAATTGACGTTTGAAATTCGATACGTTGTGTAGGTCACGGTTATAACCTAGCATCTTCACAAATCGGATAATGTCGTCGGTGGTTTGTCAAATTGTGCAATTCCAAGTTCCTTGGGCGTGGGAATGCACAGAATCTGAGAAACCTTAGCCTGCGATATTTTGAGCGAGCAAATCATATCGTTAGGGGCGTCCATGTCCCCTATTATACCATGACTGTCTTGATCAAACTCACAAGTTTGCCAATATTGTTGGACGTACTTTATGGGTACGCCTGGATAAGCAAGAGTGAGAGCGGGAAGAAGAATGTTGTGCTTGTAAAACTCAATAATAATAGCAAAACGTTCGTCAAACAAAGTGGTTCGGAGTTTAATAGCATGATTGTTTGGCCTCATTGGTAGGAATACGATAATACGGCTGTCGGCTCCGGTAGATTGGATTCTGCTATCACTATTGTTTAAGTCATGAGAGGCGGAGGATGCCATTGTTGTAGCTCGTCAGAGTGTAGTTTCAGGTTTATGTAAGCGTAAAAAGAAGATGGAGGAAGAAGAAAGGTATATATAGGCAGGAATATGGGGAGGGGTTGGGGTGGGGGTCGAAGGGAAACGTTTCTTGATTATTAAAATACAATAATCATGAAAAATTTTGGCAGTTTGGTTTGTGACAATTTGATTTGAAGAACGTGAGCCGTTTTGATAGTACGTGCATTTAATATAGTAGGACACGTGTCAAGATGGGGTAAGGGAGGGGGAAAGGTTAAAAGGGTATGTTGGGAACAGGCTGTTAAGGGTGTCAGGCGCGTGGTTATGATGACGTTAGAAATTATTTGAATAAAATTTATTCAAAATAATAACTTGATGAATACGTAACTCAAAAATAATTTGAATTTAAAAATCCCATCTAATTGTAAGATTAATACTAATTA
>NW_020200720.1:41860-88674 GCF_001531365.2 Cynara cardunculus var. scolymus | reverse complement strand
TCATGGAACCAGAGGAGCTCTGGTTGGTCATGACCCATTGGGTGAGGAACCAGAGGGGCTTTGGTTTAACATCGATGAAGGAGTTCATGGATGTAATATTGGATTACATGATATAGAAGCCTTGGTTAACAAATTAGAGGCTCTAGATGAGCATTCATAATCCATTGTATAGAACCAGAGGAGCTCTGGTTAAATACATATGTAGCATTTAGGTGGCTAGAGGCTCTGGATAGTTGAACTAGAGGATCTGGATGAAAAATGCATAGAAAGAATGTGAAGTTGAAATTGTTGCTCCCCCTCAAATGATGCATGAGTAAGGATTTTGAAGTTTTCAAAGACTCCCCCTCAAACAAATAATAAAGAGGACTTAGGGATACCAGAGGCTCTGGTCTATACACCCAGAGGCTCTGGTTGTGAAGGATGATGAAAGTATGAAAGGTGGTTAAGTGGAAGTGGAGAAAGGGTCTTTGAAACCAGAGCAGCTCTGGTTCCAAAGAGAGCAAAGCCAGAGGCTCTAGTTGTGAAGCAAAAAAAATGAGTGATGAAAAATGGTGAAGTGTATGTGAAAGACTATGATGGATGAGCCTTTGAGACCAGAGGAGCTCTGGTTTCAAAGATTGTTAATCTAGAGGCTCTGGTCTTGAGAACCAGAGGCTCTGGTTATGAAATAAAAGGAAAAAAAGTATGAAAAAGTAGGAGATGAAATGAATGAATGCTTAAGTCCAAGTTGAGACACTATAGGATGCGGACTCAAAGAATTGGATTGTAGAGGCTCTGGTCTATATAACCAGAGGCTCTGATGAGTAAGAGAATACCTGGTAGAAATTACGAAGTATTTGCTTTGGCCTAGAGGGGTTCTGGTTCCAAAGGTGATTGAGATTGTTTGCCAAAAATTGTTCGTAGTAAGTCTAAATAGCCAGAGGCTCTGGTCTTTATGACCAGAGGCACTGGTTTAGGATACTTGGAGTTTCTGGCTAAAATTTGATATATCACTTATGGGCATAACCATGAGATATTGAAGATCTCTGGTTATAAGCTAATGAATGCCTTTAAATGGTGAGATTCAACATACCCATCTTGCTGACTAGGAATAAAAAATCYTTTCTCATCAAGAGCTTTTGTGAAAATGTCAGCAAGTTGAATCTCAGTTGGAACAAAATACATTTCTATATTACCTTTTTCAACTTTTCTTTCAGAAAATGGTACCTTACATCGATGTGCTTGGTCTTGGAATGTTGCATTGGATTTCCAGAGATTGCTATGGCACTCTTGGAGTCACAGAGATTGCTATCTCCAAAGTTAGATTCTGGATCTTGATCGTGATCTGAAGACACAGATGAAGTAGATGGTGAAGTAACATGAGTTTCTGTAAGAGTTGTACCTTTAGCATTAGAGACTTTATGATCTTCATCGATTCTGGAGTTAAATTTTTGCAGTGGACCAGTTCCCAGAGATTACTTCTTCATCGAAGATGTCTTCAAACAATTGAGCTAGCTCTGATTCATTGGGTTTGCCAAGTGATGAATCAGATGCTCTTCTTTGAAGTCCGAGTTCTGAACTATTGTGTCCCGAAGTCATTGTTGTGAAATCATCAAAGGACACATTGATGCTTTCGATGACAATCTTTGTCCTTTTGATGTAAACTCTGTAGGCTTTGGCGGTTTGAGAGTAGCCCAGAAAGATTCCTTAATCAGCTTTCTTGTCAAACTTGCAAAGATATTCTCTATCGTTGAATACAAAGCATTTGCACCCAAAGATATGAAAATATTTGACATTTGGTCTTCTGTGGTTGATTAGCTCATAAGGTGTCTTTTGGTGTCTCTTGTTAATGATTGATCGATTTTGGGTGAAGCACGCAGTTGAAACAGCTTCAGCCCAAAATGTGATGGGTAACTCCGATGARGCAAGCATGGTCCTTGCTGCTTCCACTAAGGTTCGGTTCCTTCGCTCTACCACTCCATTTTATTGTGGAGTTCTAGCGGATGAGAAGTTTTGTGTAATGCCTTCATTGAAGAGATAGTCATCAATTTTAGCATTTTTGAATTCAGTTCCATTGTCGCTTCTAACCTTCACTAGTTTTTGTTGTAGAAGGACTTGAAGCCTTTTCATCACTCCAATGAGTAGGTCTAGAACTTCTGATTTCTTCTTTATAAATTCAACCCAAGTGTATCTGGAGTATTCATCGACCAATACTAGCATATACTTCTTTCCAGAGAGACTTTGGGTTGATATAGGCTCACAGAGGTCTATATGAATCATGTCCAAGGGCTTGGTGCAGTAGGTTTCTGACTTGGTTTTATGTGAGGCCCGTTTTAACTTACCCATCTCACTGGCTGAGCAAAGATGATCTTTTTCGAATTCGAGATCCGGAATTCCCTTGACCAACTTCTGTGTGGCTAGTTTTCGTAGTGCATCAAAGTTGAGGTGTGAGTTTTCTGATGCCATAGCCAATTTTCATCGCTCTTATGGGAAACAAGACAAAGGGTGTCTTGTCCCATTGAGGACTCAAAATCTAGAAGATAGATATTTTCTTCTCTCTTTGCTTTGATGATTGTCTGTTCGGGCATTGTTTCTATTATGCAGAAACCTTTGCGAAACCTGACTTCAAGACCCTTGTCGCAGAACTGACTTATGCTTAATAGGTTGTGCTTCAATCCTTCAACATAAGCCACTTTGCTGATGGAGATGTTGCATTTGATGAGAGTGCCATATCCTTTGATAGTGCCCTTGCTGTTRTCTCCAAAAGTCACAGATCCTCCAGATTTTTCGATGAAGGAGGATAGTTGACTTTTATCACCAGTCATGTGCCTGGAGCAACCGGAGTCCATATACCATGGTTGAACATGCTGGTCCTGCAAGACAAATTAAGGGGTTTTAGGTACCCATTTCATAATGGGTCCTCGTTTGTTAGTAGAGGATTTCACACTCTTTTCATCGCCCTTAGCCTTTGCAGGCTTGGATTTATTTGCCTTTCCCTTTCACGTTTTCATTTGTTTTAACTTTGTATCGATAAGCGTGTTGTGAAAAGGGACAATACATGTGATTCCTCAGGTTTTGTAAAAGAATTAGACATTGACAATAATGATGCTTTGGATTTGTATGTCTAATGTTCTATTTATTCGATGAAAGCAAATAAGTAAATCGAGGAGTAAATCCTATCCTAGAATCGGATGTTTTTACAAACTTCCTATCTAGTTCAGATTTTTTATTTGAAGAGGTCTTTGACTTTACTTCTATTCTCCTGAGGAAGGTTTGCTTTTCTTCAGCTGGATGGAAAGAAAAGTGGTGGTCAAAGTTTTCAGAGGAAGGCCACTTCTGTTTTTGCTCACGAGTAAACTTGATGAACCTGAAGGATGTACTAGGGCCTTTTAAGTTAGCTTTGGCAGARTTACTATCTTTCAGTTTTCTCTTTTCTTTGTCTGAAGTTTTCATCGATGAAGGAATACCAGATTTCATTGAGGTTTTTAAGTTTTGATGTTTCTTATCCTCAATGATTTTTGGTGATTCACAAATTATATTTTCTTCAGATTCAGAATCAAGAAAATCTCTTGCTGATTTCTCAAAATCAAAATTAACATGGATTGAATTGGAAGATGTGGGTTCAGAGGTTGATGCTTTAGAGTAATCTACTTGAGATTTCATTGATTCTAACTTCGATGAACTTTCAATTTTACTTGTGTTGTTCATCGATTCATCAGCTGATGGTTCCTCTTTTGGATTCTCTTTTTCATCAACAGTACTTGCTGATGGAGAGGAATTGACAATCAGAGATTATGGTTGAACCATAGTGTTTCCATTGGTTTCTGATTTAGAGGTGTCATTGCTTCTGTCGGAATTCTTACTTGTACTTTTCTCGTATACCACATTTTCAAAATCCTATCTTGAAACGACAGTTTTTCCATCGACTTTAACTCTTTTAAAATTTGCTTTTGGTTTTGGAGTAAAGTCGGGTTTATGAATGCATCCAAGTTTGAAAGTGGATTCAAGGGTAGATTCCTTGGATTCGATGAAAGAGTCCAATTCATTGAATTCTATTCCTTGAGTGTCCGTTTGACCATTTAATTTTTCATAAACGTCTTGGGATCTTTATACTTCTTCATTAGAAGTTCATTGGTTTGAAGCTTCTGGTGAAATATTTGCCCTTCTTTTTGGAAGAAATCTTTAAGAGCTACTRAATTTAGTCTMTCWGCCTCGGATTCCTTTAAGGCCTTTGTTTTCTTTTCTAGGTCCTTAGTTATTCGTTTGTTTAATTCCAGAAGTTTATCTTCCTCTGATTTCTTAAGAGTGCTTATGCGAGTCTTTTCCTTTGCAAGTTCAGCTTTTTCTTCGGTTAGAAGGTCARTTTCTCTTTTGTAGAAACTTGCTTCTTTTTCTGCTTTTATCCTTTCGGATTTTTCAAAATTTAATTTCTCTTTTAATTTCAAGAAATCTTCGGAAAGTTTTATTACCCTTAACTCTACCTTCGATGGGGCAGAGTTGGTTTCATTGGAGGTAGACTCCCATACCTGGTCATCAGAGTTGTAGGCGGATTCTGCGTTGGATGTGGCCATTAGACATATGAGTGCTTTGTCTTCATCGTCTGATGAAGAATCGGACACCCAATTTTTTTTTTCAGCCATCAGGCTTCGCTCTCTGGAATTATATTTGTATTTGTTCTTGTAATAATCAGCATCCTTTACCAATCGTCCTCGGCATTCTTTGGAGAAATGACCGATTTCCACATCTAAAGCATCGAAGGTCATTCTTCCTTCCATCCTTGTCTTCTTTCCTCTCGTCTCTTTTATCTTCTCTTCTTTCTTCTCTTTCTTCTCTCCCATCTCTTCTATCTCTCCTTTGATGAAATTTGGACGGCGTATAATGACTGGTACCTTTCCCTTTTGAACTCTTTTCTTTCACAGGGTTTCTTGATGAACTTTCTCTGTAACTGCTTTGTGATCAAGGCCAAAGATTTGGCAAAAGCTTTAATTTCATCATCTGGTTCAGAAGTTTCTTCTTCAGATTCTGATTCTACTACCAATGCTTTCTTGCCTTTCTTTTTATGTTCTTTGGTAGAAGACCTTCATTTTTCTTTTTCATCGGCAGCAAGGGCAAGAGGTCCACCAATGGAAACCTTCCTTTTCATTATGTCATTCTCTTGTGCTGCAAGCGTTCCATACAGATCATGAAGTGACCAGCTGTCTAGGTCCTGGTTTGCTTGAAGGGACATAGACAGCTGAGTCCATTCATCGCCGAGACTTTTTAGGAATAAAACGTTGTTTTCTTCCTAAGTTCTGGAGATGTCGTTTCGACGACATTGATTGATCAATGTGTTAAAACGATCATACGTCTTCTGTATTGGTTCATCAGGAAGGGCCTTGAAATTAGTGTATTCGTTGAGACATTGTGCTCTACGTTTTTTTTCTAGTTTTTCCTCCTTCTTCCAGTTGGCTTGCCAGTTCATCCCATACTTCCTTGGCTGTGGAACATGCGTCGAGGGATTGGAAGATATCATTGGGTATGGCCATGATAATCAATCGTTTAGCGTTCTTGTCAGTTTCTACTCTTTCCATGTCGTCTTCATCCCAATTCTTCTCATCCTTGGGCATATAGTAGGCAGGAATTTCAGTTGTGGTGTTTGTTCCTGGATGTAAGGGCCCTCCATTACAGATCGAAGGAGGTTCTTGTCCATTTCCTTCCAAGAATTTCACCATTCTGATCTTCCATTGTGGATATTCTTCTCGTTGAAGAGTTGGAGGCTTGGTGAGTGAGCCAACGCTATAAGCATGATTCCAGTTGGCCATTGAGAATTTTGAAGTGAAGGATTTGTGTATTGATGAGGAAGAAGTTCAAAAATTGAGAGATTTTTGTTTGATCGTCATGATTGGAAAATCAATCAATCGGCTCTGATACCAATTGTTGATCTCAGATCTCTCAATAACACTAATAATCTAGTTAATGATAACCAAATTATAGTGATTTGATGAATACAGTGAAGAACACTGAAGAAGAAATTATGAACAATTAAGAACAATCTTGAGCGTCAAAGATTTCACTATGTATATAAGAAAAACGTAAAAGCGACTCTTTTTACAATAGGCCTAATCACCTATTTATACTAATAAGCTAATAAGAACATAACTATCTAATGAGACTTTTTAGCTAATCTTCTATTAACATATAACGTTTATCTACTCCATTGATAAGCTTAAATATTAGAGATAAACTCGAAGTCTAGCAGTTGACTTGTCATTCCAGCTGTCATTCATGGTATGATGAATCATCCTTATCTTTAAGTCTTCATCGCATGCTTCAGGATGATTTGCTGGAGAATTCTCTAAGTGTTGATGACCAGAGGATAGATGAGGATGCTCTTTCCATCGCATCCTAGGTCTTCCATCGGTCCTCTGATTATACTCCAGACTTAGCCGTTTCTGCCTTGATGTCTTCATCAGTCTTCTGGTTCTTCATCACTTATTGTTTTTCATTACTTTTTACATTATGAATTATGGGATTTAACACTTTCTATACATGGTCCTTGATGAAATGATATCGAACATCGATGTGCTTTTTTTTGAGTGTTGAACAGGATTGGTTGTGATTGCGATAGAACTTTCTGAGTCACACAGAATTGGAATCTTCTCAAACTCTATGCCATAGTCTTTCAGTTGAGTCCTCATCCATATCACTTCGAAACAACATCTGGCTATAGCTACATACTCTGCTTCAGCTATGGAAGTAGAGACGCAGTTCTGCTTCTTTGAGGTCCAACTTATGAGCTTGTCCCCAAGTAATTGGCAACTTCCTGATGTACTCTTTCGATCAAGTTTACAACCTACATGATCAAAGTTTGTGTACGCAATAAGAGCAAAACCAGAATGCTTTGGATACCGGAGACCCAGAAATTGAGTTCCCTTAAGGTATCAAAAGATTCTTTTCACAGCAGAAAGGTGAGATTCCTTTGGGTTTACTTGAAATCGAGCACAGAGACATGTGGCAAACATGATGTCTGGTCAACTAGCCGTGAGGTATAGTAGTGATCCAATCATTCCACGGTAAGTCTTAACATCCATCGGTTTTCCAGATGGACCTGTGTCAAGCTTAGTTCCCGTAGCAATTGGTGTTCTCATAGTAGAAGAGTTGTGGATTTGGTTTTTCTTTAATATGTTAGAGACATACTTAGCTTGGCTAATAAAGATACCGTCCTCCCTCTGTTTTACTTGCAAGCCGAGGAACAATATTAATTCTACCATCATGCTCATTTCAAACTCACTCTTCATCAACGCAGAGAACTTATCACAATGCCTCTGGTTCGTTGAACCAAAGATAATGTTGTCCACATAGATCTGTACTAAGAGAATCTCACCTATATATCTCTTAATAAACAAAGTTGTATCGATTTTACTTTTTTCAAAAGCATTAGACAAGAGAAAAGACGAGAGACGCTCATACCAGGCTCTAGGTGCTTGCTTAAGTCCATACAGAGCTTTGTCCAAGTAGTAGACGTACTCTGGGTGTGTGGAGCTTTCAAACCCCTGAGGTTGTTGAACGTAGACTTCCTCCTTCAGCTTACAATTCAAGAAGGCTGACTTAATGTCCATTTGATAGACTCTAAATTCCTTATGTGCAGAGAAGGCTAAGAACAAGCGTATAGCTTTTAGCCATGCTACTGGCGCAAAGATTTCATCATAGTCTATGCCTTCTTCCTGGCAATAGCCTTTTCCTGTGAGCCGAGCTTTATTTCTCACGACGATCCCATCCTCATCCTTCTTGTTCCTAAAAACCCATTTACAGCTAATTGCAATTTTATCCGTTGGCAAAGGTACAAGAGTCCATACCTTATTCCTTTCGAATTGTTGGAGCTCTTAATGCATGCCGTCGACCCAAATAGGGTCTTGTAGAGCTTCATGGACTTTTTTAGGCTCTACTATGCTTAGAAAGTTTACGAATAAACATTCATTAGCTGTGCTAGCCCTAGTCTTTACACCGCTTGAAGGTTCACAAATGATCTGCTGAAGAGGATGATCCTTTGTCCATCTTGTTCTTGGGACAGATACAGAGGTAGGGAACATGTGATCATGTTCCATAGGCATATTTTGCATTGAGCTCGTTGATGGCGAAGAAGGTTCTGCTTGATCCCCCTCGAAAGATGGTACAGAGGAACCAGAGGTATCATGCTCTGGCTCTACGTGACTGAGCTCTAATACAGAGCTTGTTCGCTCTGATTGTGGATTGGCATGATCTCCAGAGGAAGCAGAGGTGTGTGAAGGATTAGAGTCAGATGTACTTGTCATTTGTGGTTCTTCACTTATACTTGCAGATTCCTCTTTTGGTGCACGTATAGAGATGTCTTCGTCGCCATAGAAGTCTTCAAATAAGAGCTTGATTTCAATTTCCTTGACTTCATTTGATAATTGGATGTCTGCTGAGGTGCTCTGAAGTCACTAGTTCTTTATCGTCGAACGAGACGTTGATGCTTTCCATGACCGTCTTGGTTCGTTGAATGAAGACTCTGTATGCCTTGGCTTTGGTGGAATAACAAAGGAACTTTCCTTCATCTGCCTTCTTATCAAACTTCCCAAGTTGATCTCGATCATTCAGGATGAAGCATCTGCAACCAAAAACATGTAAAAATTTAACGTTGGGCTTTCTTTGGTTGATTAGTTCATATGCCTCTTTACCACCGTTGCTCTATTTTGAATAAAGCAAGCGGTCGAGATGGCTTCAGCCCAAAAACGGGTTGGAAGACCAGAGCTGGCTAGCATGGTTCTTGCTGCTTCGACCAGAGTTCGATTCTTTCTTTCTATCACACCATTTTGTTGTGGTGTCTTTGCTGCAGAGAAGTTTTGAGTTATGCCCTCTGTGTCCAAGTACGCATCAATCTTGGAATTCTTAATCTCTGTTCGATTATCACTTCTCAGCTTTTGAATTTTGGTTCGTTGAAGTACTTGAATGTTGGTCATCAGCTTGATTAGTAGCTCTGAGACATCTAATTTCTGCCTTTCAAACTCAATCCAAGTATATCGTGAGTATTCATCAATTAAGACTAAGATATACTTCTTAGCAAACAGGCTCTGCACAGAGATTGGACCACAAAGATCCACATGAAGCATATGCAGAGGTCTGACACAGGATACATATGTCTTAGTTTTGTGGGATGCTCTTTTGAGCTTTCCCATTTCACATGCAGAGCAGAGATGGTCCTTTTCGAACTTTATGGCCCAAAATTTGTCAACCAAATTATTCTTCACAAGCTTCTCTATATTTTGGAAATTGAGATGAGACAACTTGTGGTGCCAGAGCCAAGCTTCTTCACACTTGCGAGACACGAGACATAGAGTCTCTGAGTTATCTCTTGGTGAGAAGTTCATGAGATAAAGATTGCCCTTTCTCTTGGCTCTTAGCAACTCCTGACCTGATTTTGACATAATGGAGCAAGCTTCCTTTTTGAACTTGACATTGTAGCAAGAATCACATAGTTGACTTATGCTCAAGAGATTATGTTTAAGACCGGAGACATAAGCAACCTTAGAGACATAAACCTTACCTTGTAGTAGATCTCCATATCCCTTTATTTCTCCTTGCATGTTATCCCCAAGAGTCACTTTTCCTACAATCTTCTCTCTGTATGAGGAAAGCAACCTCTTACTGCATGTAATGTGTCTTGAGCATCCGGAGTCAAGATACCAAATGTCCACATGCGGCTTCTGCAAAACAAATTATAGGGATTTAGGTACCCATTTCATAATGGGTCCTCCATGATTAGGGACAGAGATTAGCTTTTTAGGCTTTGAGAGAGGCTTCGTCTCTTCACTTGAGTTAACAAACTTGGCTTTAGGAGCCTTCTTTCTCTTCTGGGTCTTCTTGCATTTAGTCCTTGATGCCCCAGGGAGAAGATAGTTATGGTCAGAGAAGTGCTGCTTTAACTTATGCAGCAGAGAAACACATTCACAACTATGAACACATTTTGAATGACAAAATGATTTATTAGATTTAAAGAACAAATTATTACAATCATTCCTAGCATTGGTAGTTCTAACAAACTTCCTATCTAGATCTGATTGTTTTAACAGTGACTGAGTCTTCTCTGATTTCTTCTTCCCTACTTCTTTGGCCTTCAGAGGCCTCTCTGAAACAGAGGAACTAATATTAGAGCATGCAGCAGATTTTTCCTTCTGTTCCGGAATGAATTTAATTGGCTTAGATTTGAAAATGAGCCCTTTGATGCAGAAGAAACAGACTTTGTACTCTTAACCCTGTATTCAAACTTGGGAACGAATGTAGTACTTGTTGCTCTGCTTATACGGCCAGAACCTAGGAGAATCTTTTTCTCAATAAGAGATTTTGCAACCTCTGGTTCATTGACTGTGACCTCTGTCTTAACTTCCTCATTAAACGAGTCCACCTCTAACTTAGAGTCAGAGTCAAGAAAATCCCTGTGTGAATTTCGAAATACAGAAGTATCATTAAGAACTTTTGATTCTCGTATGCATGAGCTAGAAGCTTCGTCCATCTTTTGTTTTGTGGGACTTTCAAAAATTTATGAGGAGTTACACTCAGAAGAATCTGCATGACCTTTAGTAGGATAATTCAAGGTCTCAAGCAAGTCTWGCTCGAAAACCTGTCTTATCGTTTCTGTGGAGTCATCAAATAATTTTGGATCCAGAGGTTTAAGAAAATTTCCTGTGGATGAACTCATGATTTCATCTGGTTCAGGTTTGACAACCTCATTCTCAGTCTTAGAATGTTTGAGATTCGTAGAGTCAAAACAAAAAATCTCGTTTGTCTTCTGTATGCACTTTAAATCAACTTGTGGCCCACATTTTGAAGAGTAAGAGATATTTTTGAATTTCAACTTTGGAGTTTCGGCTCTACTTTCAAGCCTACATCTTTTGAATGGCGAGGTTGTATTTAAAATAGGAAAATCTGGTTTTTGTTCTTCGCCCAACCTAAACATTGATTCAAGAGTATTTTTCTTCTTCTAGGTGAGGTCTAGGTCTGTATAACCTATCCCTGATTTGTCCTGTTGAGAATTTACTTTTTCGTACACATGCTGAGCATCTTGATATTTCTTAATCAAGAGCTCTTTTCTTTGTAAGCTCTGGTGTAGGAACTCCCTTTCCTTTTGAAAATAGTCTTTTAGGGCCTCAGAGTTTAATCTGTCTCTTTCTTTTTCTAGAAGCTCTATTTCTTTCTTCTTAATTGCCGCTTTTAATTCAAAGCACTCTGTTTTAAGACTTGTTTCAGTGGATCGTTTTGTTTGTAAAAGTTTTTCATTTTCCGCTGATAACTCTTGTTTCTCTACAGTTAGCAGCTCTGTGTCTCGTTCAAAAAATAGTTATTCTTTTTCCAAAGATTTTCTTTTGGATTTTTCGACAAAGAGCTTTTGTTGTAGATTGACGAAATCGTTAGTCAAAGTAGAGATGCTATCTTCCAGGTCAGAGTGAGAATAGCCAGAGATAGAACATACCTGGGAGTCGGAGTCATATCCAAACTCTTCTCTTTCATTCTCAACAGCCATCCCATAGAAGTTGGCTTGGTCTTCTTCTTTAGACGAGGAGTCTAAGACCCAATTCTCCTGTTCTGCCATGAGGCTCCTTTGTACTTGTATTTATTTTTATAGTACAGTTCGTCTTTCACTAAAGGGCCTCTACACTCTTTGGAGTAGTGCCCCATCTTCCCGCATCTAAAGCATCGAACCCCTTGTTTCTTCTGGTATGATGGCTCTTCCTCCTTCCTGTTGGAAACACATGGAGGGTTCCTTCATTCGTATGCTCTGCCTCTGCTTCGATCATTGTGTCTTCCTCTTTTGTCGAAGACCTTCTTCCCAAACTTCCTTTGGAATTCCTTGGTGATCAGGGCCAAGGATTGTGCAAAGGTGTTTATATCGTCATCTTCAGAGCTGGAAGCTTTGTCTTCTTCATCATCATTCTCCAAGATGAGAGCCTTTTTTCCCTTTCTTCTCTCTTCTTTGGGTCTTCATTCTCTGTGTGGCTGGCTTGATCCTGTCTTTTTTGAATCAAAGACAAGAGCCAAAGGTCCATCCAGAGCGAACTTGGCCTTCTGCACCTCTTGCTCTTGAGCCTGCAGAGTCCCGTAAACATCGTGCAACGTCCATTGTTCCAGGTCTTGATTCGCCAGAAGGGACATCGTCAGGTTTCCCCACTGTGCGTTCAATCTCTTCAAGAAGTGCATGTTGTTCTCCTCTTTAGTTATGATCACGTAACATTTGCGACATTTGTTGATCAGAGTATTAAAGTAGTAATTAGTCTGTTCTAGAGACTCATTGGGAAGAGCCTGGAAGCTGTTGTATTCGTTCAGGCATTGGACACGATGATTTTTCTTCATCTTTATGCCTCCTTCCAACTGGTTAGCCAGTTGATCCCACAAATCCTTGGCGGAATCGCACACATCGAGAAATTGAAAAATCTCGTTGGGAAGCGCCATGATCAAAAGTCTTTTGCCCTTTTGATTCACTTCCACTCTACGTTTATCTTCATCGTTCCAATCACGACGACGTTTGGGTACTTGCCTGGCAGGTACCTCAACTGTATCACCAGCAGCTGGAATCCGAGGTATGATGGTGGTAGGGACGTACGGGCCATTTAAAATCGATTCATAAAGTTCTAGATCTAGACCCTCGTAGAAATTTATCATCCGAATCTTCCATTGGGAATATTCTTCCCTAATGAGAGTCGGAGGTTTTGTTAGGGAACAGACACTACACATGGAGTTTCACGATTGAGATGACGACATTTTAAATCAAAGTTTTGAGAAGAAAACTTGACGAGAAAGATAATCGACAGAAAAACGATTTCCAGATTACGTAAAAGCAAACGTTTTAAAATCGAGAAAAATATGAGTGAAAATTATTTTAAAACGAATAATCAAGAAAAATTAAGAGTAGAATCTAGTCGAATATCGATCGACCAATCAATGAATTTGATTAGTAGGCTCTAATACCAATTGTTGAACCCATATACTCTTAATTGGAAGACACACAATTTATAAAAGATAAGAATTAAACACAAATAGTGTAACTTGATTGATTAAACAAAATATTCAAGATGAAAGTAAGAACAATGAGTAAACTTGAATATGCTGAAAGCTTTTATTGATAAAACGATGAACAATTGAAGCAAAAACGTAATCTCACAGAATATGCGTATAGTATAAGTCGATTCCTTCAGGTTATTTGAACCTGAGGAGGAAGCCTCCTTATATATGCCTAGGTCTAACAAACTATGCTATAAAATAGGCTTCAAACTATGAGCTGACTGGTCAGCATCCTTATGTTTGACTTCCCTTGAAAAGCGGAGCAGACTTGGTCAAGTTGCCTCAAATCTGTTAGACGCTTGTGAGAATGTCTGGGCTAACACACGTGCGCTCCATGGAGAAGGTAGCTAGAAGCTCTACATATACTATGCAGAGGCTTTGCATATGCAGAAGCTCTGCATGTAATATGCAGAGGCTCTGGGTCTTCGAGTTGTAGCTTTAAGTCAAGCGCTTAAGATTTTTGGCACACAAGGCTTGAGCGTCCACGGAGATAAAGTGCGGGCTCTGTATGGTGACTGGGAGGGTGGTGCTTAGGGAGTTTATTTGTGAGGTAATGGAGGCGATGGCTTCATCTGTCGCAATTGCCTGGGCCATAAGGGTGGCGAGGGTGGCGAGGGTAGCGATGATGTTTTGGTTGCGGGCGTTGGAGAGGTTTTGATATGGCGTTGTGGTGTTGGTCCACCATCTGTTGGAGAATCTAGAGGCATGTGGTTTTGTCCCTCTCGTGAGCCTCGAGGGATGCAAGGGATTGTTGAGTCGATGAAAGGTCAATCGATGGAGTAGATTCAACAATCCTTGCTAAGCTGAGTTTAAGGTCATCCAAGGCCCGCTGAATCGAGTCAGCAAAGGCCTGGAACTCGGCCTTTGTGACTAACTCAGCTATAGGGGTAACCCCTACAGCAACAGATGTTGTAGGTTGTGCCTCAGTTCCACAGGCGCCTTGAACATTTCCTTGTGTGAAGGTAGGCAATGAAGGACTTCCATCATGTCCTCGATAGCCTTTAGTGAGGAACTATCTCTTGACATCGGATTCAGAGTCCGATGAGGAGAAGTAAATGTGTGTCCCCTTCGCTAGATCAAGTATCGAAAGGGGGTGGTGCACGAACAGAAGATCGCTCTGAATGATCGATGGGGGGTTCAAGGTCAGAAGCAACACATGCTTCTATGTGTGTGGGTGGTGGCGAGCTATGAGGCGATGTAGCTTTTATTTCTTCATTACCACCCTATTAGGAGAGAGGTGATGGATGGTGTGGTTCCTCGGCTAAATCATCTCTAGAGTCCCGAAGAGTGGCCTCCGGATGGCTGGTTGGGTTTCGGATTGGACTGGGCCATCCTTGTTCAATACCCCTTTGGCCTTGATCGCCAGTGGTAGCAGATGTGGTTGCCCTTTGGGTGGTAGGTGGGATAGATGTGTTTATGGGGCCGTGGGATGCTGGAGGAGTGTTATCAACATCATCTAATGAAGATGACTTCTCTTGCTCTCCCTCGCTTGGAATGGGGGACGGCTCTATATGTTTCGGGGTAGCTGGCCTCAGTTTTTGGGCCAGCA
The DNA here is from genome assembly GCF_001531365.2 of Cynara cardunculus var. scolymus. Taxonomy (NCBI): domain Eukaryota; kingdom Viridiplantae; phylum Streptophyta; class Magnoliopsida; order Asterales; family Asteraceae; genus Cynara; species Cynara cardunculus. The sequence continues at coordinate 74,093 of NW_020200720.1, read as the reverse complement.
TAGAGCGTTCATATTTCCTACGGCATTCGGACATCTCTGGGATGACGCTGAGCATTGCCCTTGAGAGGGKCCTTTCTGTGGGATAACCATCCTTAGAGATGGTTGGTCGATGGCCGTTCATATGATACTGCAAGGTGAACGGTTCTTTGTTTGGCAGATTGTGCCTCTTCATCGCGTCCCTTATGAATAAGGCAAGGAAACGCAGGAAGAGCACAGAAGAGAGTTTCTTTTTTGTGGCCACGAACTTGTTCTTCTTGATGACCGCAACATGAATTTCGTTTTATATGAGCAGGATAGTCCAGATGGAGGTTGAAGAATAGACCATACATGATGGTCATAATGTTTATGTTTCCTTGATCCATGCTTCCGAGCTTGCAAATTAGGGTTCGGTTGAGGATTGAGAAAAACATGTTCCACATGGGAGGCAGGAATTGCCTCTTGAAGTCTAAAGCATTGCGGAGGTCACGGTTGTAGCCCAACATCTTGATGAAGCGAAGGATGTCGGAATTCGTTGGCGGCTCGGCGTATTATTCGATCCCGAGCTCCTGTCTAGTTGGAATAAACAGGACCTTTGAGATTTTTGTGCGGGGAATTTTTACCTAGCAAACCATGTCGTTTGGGACGTCGATGTCCCCCATGATCCCGCGGTTCTCCGGATAGAACTCGCAGGTCTGCTAGTATTATTGAACGTATTTTACCGGCACCCCGTTGTCAGAGATGTTGAGTGCCAGTTGTAGAATGCAATTTTGGAAAAACTCGATCATTATTGCAAACATGTCTTTGAAAAGGTTTGTGCGAAGATCAATGGCATGGTTGTTTGGCTTGATCGGCAGGAAGACGATAGCACGGCTGTCGGTGCCGGTCGACTGCACATGACTGTCATTGTTGTAGGATTCGTGGGAGGCGGAGGACACCATTTTTGGGGAGGAGGAAGTTGCAGGTCGTTTGAGTTCGAAAGTTCCTTAGAAAATATGTGAGCGTAAAAGGGAAATGAGTGGGGACGACGAGTTTAAATAGGTGGGGAATTGGAAGGGGTGGGGTTTTAAAAATAATATTTTAATGTTGAAAAGAGTGGTAAAGATGGTGAAAAAGACGTTTGGTGAAAGGTGATCGTGATGGCGATCGTGAGCTGTAAATGAAGGTGGACACGTGTCAGATGGGGGTGGGTCGTTCGGGAAATGAAGGGTTTTTTGGGGAACATCCTTTTTGAAATTGTCATGCACGTGTGGGATGCAAACGACTTTTGGGGTATTTGAAAGTATTTGAAATGATTACTCTAAAAGGATAAAACTTTAAGAATAATGATTTAAATAATATAATTAAATATTCCACCTTTATTGTAATAAAAGAGTTTTCAATGAAAAATGGGTTTTTATTTGAAAAACAAGTTATGTCAATGGAGCCAGAGGGGCTCTGGTTGGTCATGACAATGATTGGGGGGGAGGAACCAGAGGGTCTCTGGTTATGAATGATAAATTACTTCATCATTGAATGTTGGGTTTTATGAAACAGAGACTATGGATAGACAAACCAGAGGCTCTGGTTGATCATTGGAAACCCTTGGATGTAAAAACATACCCTTTATGAAGGACCTGAGGGTCTCTGGGTGAATGCAAGGGATGAAACATCATTAATATAGCATTTTTGTAATCCAGAGACTCTTGATAGACAAACCAGAGGCTCTGGGAAGGAAAATGCATACTTGGACCAAGGAGTTAAACTAGAAGGTCTCTGGTTGAATGAGGATGTACAACCAGAGATGGGTTTGGCTCAATATGAACGTTTCATGATGAATGAGTAGTGCAAACCTCCCACTCAAATGATGCATGGGGATGTGCAATGAGTGAAAACTCCCCCTAGAATCAATAAGGAGGGTGAATGAGATGACTAGAATCTCTAGTCTATACAACCAAAAGTTCTGGTTGTGGATGATGCAAAAATGTATGAATGATAGTTAAGTTTATGGAAATGATGGGCCTTTGGGACCAGAGGGTCTCTGGTTCCAAAGACTTGGAATCCAGAGGCTCTGGTCTTTAGAACCAGAGGCTCTAGTTGAATGGATGATGCAAAAATGATGAAAAATGCTATGATAAGATGCTTTGCGAACACCAAGTTGGACCAAAGGGGCTCTGGTCTCAGAGGACTTCGAAACTAGAAGCTCTAGTTTTTGGAACCAGAGGCTCTTGTTGCATGATGGATGAAATATGACTAAGTGTAATGTATGAGAATGAATGAGGGAGACCAAGTTTGGGACCAGAGGGGCTCTGGTCTCGAAGGATTGGAATCCAAAGGCTCTGATCTATAGAACCAGAGGCTTTGGTTGGGAAGGGGATACTTAGTGAAAAATACACAAAGTATTTGCTTTGGACTAAAGGGGCTCTGATCTCAAAGACGATGAAAATGTTGGCCAAAAATTGAACAAGTATTTCTAATTGGCAGAGGCTCTGGTCTTTAGAACCAGAGGCTCTTGTTTAGAGTGCTTGGTGATGATGGCTATAATAATGTATCACTTTTAGGCATAACCAAGAGATATTGAGGATCTCTGGTTTTAATAGATGGATTGCCTCTAAGTGGTGAGATGCAACATACCCATCTTGATGACAAGAAATAAAAATCTTTTGTCATCAAGAGCTTTTGTGAAAATGTCAGCAAGTTGAATCTCTGTAGGAACAAAGTACATCTCTATTGTTCCCTTTTCTACATGATCTTTAAGAAAGTGGTACCTTACATCGATGTGCTGGTCTTGGAATGCTGCACAGGATTTGCAGAGATAGCTACGGCACTCTTGGAGTCACAGAGGATGGGAATTTTTTTCATATTCAAAGCCATAGTCCTTAAGATGGGTCTTCATCCAGAGAACTTGGGAACAACAACTAGCAGCAACAACATATTCTGCTTCTGCTGTAGAGCTTGAAACACAATTTTGTTTTCTGGATGTCCAACTTACCAGCTTGTCCCCCAAGAGTTGACAACTTCCAGACGTACTCTTTCTATCAAGTTTGCAACCTGCATGATCTGCATCAGTGTAGGCAATTAGATCAAAGCCAGAGTTCCTAGGATACCAAAGGCCCAATGAATGGTTTCCCTTGAGGTATCTAAAGATCCTCTTGACTGAAGAGAGATGAGATTCCTTAGGATTAGCTTGATACCTTGCACAAAGACATGTAGCAAACATAATATCTGGTCTACTAGCGGTTAGGTATAGGAGTGAACCAATCATGCCTCTGTAGGTTGTTACATCCACAGATTAGCTTGATGGATCAGCAAATAAGTTAGTTCCTGTAGCCATTGGTGTTCTCATCGATGATGAATTTGAGAGAGAGTATTTCTTCAGAAGATCAGTCACATATTTGGACTGATTGATGAAAATCCCTTCTGAAGTTTGTTTTATTTGAAGACCAAGGAAGAAACAAAGTTCTCCCATCATACTCATCTCAAATTTGCTTTCCATCAGCTCTGAGAATTTTTCGTAAAATTTAGCATTGGTAGAACCAAGTATGATATCGTCCACATATATTTGCACAAGTAGTATATCACCTTTATGCTTCTTGAGAAAGAGAGTTGTATCGATGGTACCTTTTTTTAATCCATTTTCGATGAGAAAGGTATAGAGTGTGTACCAGGCCCTGGGTGCTTGTTTCAGCCCATAGAGAGCTTTGTCTAAAAAGTAGATATAATATGGATGTTTTGGATTTTCAGACCCAAGGGTCTGCTGCACGTAAACTTCTTCTTGAAGCTTACCATTGAGGAATATTCTGATAGACCTTGAAGCCTTGCTGCATAGGCTAGGAATATTCTGATGACTTCAAGTCTTGCAACGGGAGCAAATGTGTCATCGTAGTCAATCCCTTCTTCCTGGCAGTAGCCCTTAGCAACAAGCCTGGCCTTGTTCCTTACCACTATGCCGTCTTTATCCTTCTTGTTTCTGAAGACCCATTTGGTACCTATAGCCGTCTTCCCTGTGGGTAGAGGTATGAGGGACCATACTTTATTTCTTTCAAACTGCAGTTGTTCTTCTTGCAAGAATTCTATCCAATTTGGGTCTTGTAGGACCTCAAAAATCTTCTTTGGTTCGATCATACTTAGAAAGTTGGCAAAGAGGCATTCATTTGCAGTGGCTGATCTCGTATTGACACCGGATGATGGATTACCGATGATTTGATGATGTGGGTGGTCTTTTGTCCACTTGGTGCAATATTGGGGTTCTGGAGCAATATGATGCAGTTCTTCATCGACCGATGGAACTGCTTGCTCCCCCTTTGAAGAGATCATCTCCGGAGTGATGCTCTGGTTCTGAAGACACAGAAGAATTAGAAGGTGAAGTAACATGAATTTCAGAAAGAGTTGTACCTTCAGCATTGGAGACTTCATGTTCTTCATCGGCTCTGGAAGATGGTTCTTCAATAGGTGCTTGTCTAGAGACTACTTCTTCTTCGAAGATGTCTTCAAATAAATGAGCTAACTATGATTCATTGGGTTTGCCAAGTGAGGAATCAGAGGCTCTATGTTGTAGTCCGAGTCCTGAACTGTTGTGTCTAGAAGTCATGGGTGAAGAATCATCAAAGGACACATTGATGCTTTCGATAACGATCTTTGTCCTTCTGATGAATACTCTGTAGGCCTTGGTGGTTTGAGAATATCCCAAAAAGATTCTTTCATCAGCTTTCTTATCTAACTTGCCAAGATATTCCCTATCATTGAGTATAAAACATTTGCACCCAAGGACATGAAATATTTGACATTTGGTCTTTGTTGGTTGATGAGCTCATAAGGAGTCTTCTGGTGCCTCTTGTTGATGATTGATCGGTTCTGGGTGAAGCATGCAGTGGAAATGGCTTCGGCCCAAAAGGGGATGGGTAACTCTGATGAAGCAAGCATGATCATTGCTGCATCCACTAAGGTTTTGTTCCTTCACTCCACTACTCCATTATCTTCACTGATGAGATATTCATCGATTATGGCATTTTTGAATTCAGTTCCATTGTCGGTTCTAACTTTGATGAGTTTGCGTTGTAGAAGGACTTGGAGCCTTTTCATCACCCCGATGAGGAGTTCCGAAACATCTAATTTCTTCTTTCTGAACTCAACCCAAGTGTATCTGGAGTATTCATCAACTAGTACGAGGATGTACTTCTTTCCAGAGAGGGTTTGTGTACAGATAGGCCCACAAAGGTCGATGTGGATCATGTCCAAGGGCTTGGAGCAGGAGGTTTCTGACTTTGTTCTATGAGAGGCCCGTTTGAGCTTTCCCATCTCGCAGGCTGAGCATAGATGATCTTTTTCAAAGTTGAGATCAGGAATTCCCTTGACCAACTTTTGGTTGGCTACCTTCCTTAGAACATCAAAATTCAGATATGAGAACTTCTAGTGCCATAGCCAATTTTCATCGCTCTTATGTGATACAACGCAGAGGGTGTCTTGTCCTACAGAGGAATGAAGGTCCAGAAGATAGAGATTCCCTTCTCTCTTCGCCTTTTATGATGGTTTGGTCGGGCTATGTTTCGATGATGCAGAAACCCTTGCGAAATCTGACTTCAAGACCCTTGTCATAGAACTGGCTTATGCTTAGTAAGTTGTGCTTGAGACCTTCAACATAAGCCACTTTGCTGATGGAGATGATGTCTTTGATGAGTGTGTTGTATCCCTTGATCGTACCCTTGCTGTTGTCTCCAAAAGCGACAGAGCCTCCAGATTTGTCAATGAAGGAGGACAGCTGACTTTTATCACTAGTCATGTGCATGGAGCAACCTGAATTTATATACCATGGTTGCACATGCTAGTCCTGCAAGACAAGTTAAGGGTTTTTAGGTACCCATTTCATAATGGGTCCTCATTTATTAGTCGAGGATACGACCTTTTTCTTTTCATCAGCCCTCTTGGGAGTGGGCTAATTTCCATCACCGTTAGCCTTTGCAGTCTTGGGTCTGTTTGCATTTCCCTTGGCCTTAGGCTTGAGCTTTTTCACGTTTTCATTGGTTTGAACATTATAGCGATAGACGTGTTTGGAAAACATGCAACAATGAGTTAACATGTGACTCCTCAGCTTTTGTAAAAGAGCTAAACATTGGCAGTTGGGAGCTTTAGGACAAGAATGTTTAACTTTCTTTTTATTCGATGAAGAAGAAGTGAAAGCAGAGGATGAAAATTTTGTCCTAGCATTGGTTATTTTTACAAACTTCCTATCTAGTCCAAATTTTTTATTCCTAGCGGCATGTGTGGGCTTTACTTCTTTCCTGAGGATGGGTTTCTTTTCTTCAGCTGAAGGAGAAGAAAAGTGTTGGTTAGAATGTTCAGAGGTAGGCCACTTCTGTTCCTATTCGCAAGTAAACTTAAAGAATTTAGATGAAGTTCTTGGGCCATGTGAAGTGTCGTTGGTAGACTTGGTATTACTCATTTTTCCTTTTCCTTTGTCTGCAGCTTTAATAGGTTCTGGAACATCATATTTCATTGGGGCCTTGAAGGCTTGAGGTTTCCTATCCTCAATGATCTCTGGTGATTTACAGACTATTTCTTCTTTAGAGTCAGAATCAAGAAAGCCTCTCGCGGATTTCTCGAAATCAAAATTCTCATGGATGTTTGTGGGAGGAATGGGTTCAGAGGTTGATGGTTTAGAGTGATCTTTTGGGGGTTCCATCGCTTCTGATTTCTCAAATCCAATATCACTTTGATGGTTTATCGATTCATCAGATGATGGTTCCTTACAAAGATTATCTTTCTCATCAACAGCACTTGTTGATGAAGTAGTGGGATTGATAACTAGAGGCTCTGGTTTAACCATAAGGTTTCCATCGGTCTCTGGTGTGGAGGCATCATTCCCTTCATCAGAATTCTTACTTGTGTTGTTCTCATACACCACATTTTCAAAATCCTGTCTCAAGAGAACAATTTTTCCATCGACTTTAACCCTTTTGAAATTTGTTTTGGGTTTTAGGAAAAAGTTGGGTGTTTGAATGTATCCAAGTTTGAAAGTGGATTCAAGAGTGGATTTCTTGGATTCGATGAAGCAATCTAGATCATTGAACCCAATCCCTTGATAATCCTTTTGACCGTTAAGTTTTTTATAGACGTCTTGGGCATCCTTGTATTTCTTCATCAGGAGTTCATTGGTTTGAAGATTCTGATGAAGAATCTCCCTTTCTTTTTGGAAGAAATCCTTGAGAGCCATTGAGTTTAGCCTTTCTGCCTAGGATTCCTTTAAGGCCTTTACCTTCTTTTCTAAATCCCTATTTATTTTCTTGTTGAGATCCAAAAGCTTTTATTCCTCTGATTTTTTAAGTGATGTGATGCGAGTCTTTCTTTTTCTAGTTCAGCTTTTTCTTCGGTGAGAAGATCCATCTCTCTCTTGTAGAAACTAACTTCTTTTTCGGCTTTTATTCTTTTAGATTTTTCAAAATTTAATTTTTCCTTATGCTTTAGAAAATCTTTTGAAAGTTTCATGAACCTTAACTCTATCTCTGATGGAGCAGAGTTGGTTTCATCGATGGAAGGGTCACATACCTGATCATCAGAATCAGAGGCAGATTCTGCATTGGACGTGGCCATGAGGCATATGAGTGCCTTGTGTTCTTCATCAAACGAAGAATCAGACACCCAATTTTCCTTTTCAGCCATCAAGCTTCACTTCTTCGGATTGTACTTATATTTATTTTTGTAGTAGTCTGCATCCTTCACCAAGCTTCCTCTGCATTCCTTTGAGAAATGACCTATCTTTCCGCATTTGTAGCAGCGGAGATCATTTTTCCTTCCATCTTTGTCTTTTCTGTCTTCTTTTCTCTCTTCTCTTTCTTCTTTTCCCTCTCTTCTTTCTTCCCTCTGATGGAACTTCATTGGCTTCTGATCATATGAAGGTTGGTATTTCTCTCTTCTAGAGTCTCTTCTTTCAAATGGCTTCTTGACGAACTTCTTTTGGAACTGTTTTGTTATCAGGGCCAGAGACTTGGCAAAGGCTTTGAGATCATCAATAGAGTCGGATGGCTCTTCTTCGGATTCTAACTCTACCACCAATGCCTTCTGGTTTTTCCTCCTATGATCTCTGGTGGAGGCCCTTGAAACTTCTTTTTCTTCTGCAGCAAGGGCAAGAGGTCCATTGATGGACACTTTTCTCTTCATTATGTCCTTTTCTTGTGCAACGAGAGTTCCATAGACATCATGAAGTGACCAACTGTCTAAGTCCTGATTTGCTTGGAGGGACATCGACAGCTGAGTCCACTCATCACCAAGACTCTTGAGAAACAGATCATTATTTTCTTCTTTCGTCCTGGAGATGTCGTTTCGGCGACATTGATTGATCAATATGTTGAAACAATCATACGTCTTTTGAATCGGTTCATCAGCAAGAGCATTGAAATTAGTGTACTCATTGAGGCATTGAGCCCTACGATTCTTCTTTGTTTTTGCACTTCCTTCCAGTTGACTCGCTAGCTCGTCCCATAATTCCTTTGCTGTGGTACATGCATCGAGGGATTGAAAGATTTCGTAGGGAATGGCCATTATGATCAATCTTTTGGATTTTATGTCCGCCTCTACACGCTCCAGGTCATCCTCGTCCCAATTATTTTCGTCCTTGGGCATGAAGTAAGCGACAACTTCAGCTGTAGTGCTCGTTCCTGGGACTCTTGGAACAAGAGTCTGAGGAATGTAAGGACCCTCCATGACAGATCTGAGGAGATTCATGTCCATCCCCTCCAGAAAGTTCACCATCCTGATCCTCCATTGCGAATACTCTTCTCTTTGGAGAGTTAGAGGTTTGGTGAGGGAACCTACACTATATGCAGAATTCCAGTTGGCCATTGAAGATTTTGAAGAGAAAAAAATGCGCTTTTTAGAGAAGATGCGTATGAACTTGATTTTAAATGAATGGTAAAAAACGAATTGAAAGATTTAGATGTGATCGTTTTGATTGAAGAACAATCAATTGGCTCTGATACCAATTGTTGATCACAGATCTCTCATTAACACTAATATTTAAGCTTCGAATAACCTAAATATGTCGTGTGGATGAATAAAATGAAGAACACTCAAGAACACAAATATGAATACTAAGAATATACTTTAGTGCCAAATGATTCACGTTATTCAAATGATTAAAAATTACAAGAAACGTAAAGCCTATTTATACTAGAAACCTAATTAAGGAGATTGCTATGTATGGAAGATATTTAGCAAATCTCTTATGAAAAGGAAAGCTATCTAGACATATGGAAATTAAATAAAGCAAAGTAAATCTTTGGAGAATCTAACTGTCGATTAGTCATCTCCAGCTGTCTTCAATGGGGAGTTGTTCAACCAAGTCTTGATATCTTCTTCATCGGGTGCCTCTGGTTGAACTATCTTGGAAGACTCCAAGTGTTGGTAACCAGAGGGGTTATGAAGATGTACAATTCATTGCATCTTTGGTCGTTCATCGGCCTTCTAGTTGTATTGGACACTTAGCATTTTTACCTGAAAGTTTTCCATTGGCCTTCTGCTCTTTCACACTTGTTGTTTTCATTACTTTTCCAAATATGAGTTATGGGGTCTAACAGTTGGCTCATTTATTTGAAGACATCTTCGAAGAAGAAATAGTCTCTGGACAAGCACCCATTTAAGAACCCTCTTCCAGAACCGATAAAGCACATGAAGTTTGCAATGCTGAAGGTACAACTCTTTCTCAAACTCATGTTACTTCACCATCAACTTTTCCTATGTCCTCAGAACCAGATCACAATTCTGGAGATGATCTCTTTGAGGGGGAGCAAGCAGTTCCATCAACCGATGAAGAACTGCATCCTATTGCTCTAGAACCTCAATCGTGCACCAAGTGGAAAAAAGACCATCTACATCACCAAATCATTGGTAATCCATCATCCGGTGTCAAGACAAGATCCGCTACTGCCAACGAATGCCTCTTCGCCAACTTTCTAAGTATGATCGAACCAAAGAAGATTTCTGAAGCCCTACAAGATCCAAACTGGATAGATGCCATGCAAGAGGAGCTACTACAGTTTGAGAGAAACAAAGTATGGTCCCTCATGCCTCTACCCAAAGGAAAGAGGGCAATAAGAACCAAATGGGTCTTTAGAAACAAGAAGGATGAAGATGACATAGTTGTAACGAACAAGGCTAGGCTTGTTGCCAAGGGCTACTACCAAGAAGAAGGGATTGACTACAATGAAACATTTGCTTCCGTCGCCAGACTTGAAGCCATCAGAATATTCCTCGCCTATGCAGCACACAAAGGTTTCAAGGTCTATCAGATGGATGTCAAGTCTACCTTCCTCAATGGAAAACTTCAAGAGGAAGTATATGTGCAGCAGCCCCCTGAGTTTGAAAATCCAAAGCATCCAGACTATGTCTATTTTCTGGATAAAGCCCTCTATGGGCTGAAGCAAGCACCCATGGCCTGGTATGATACACTCTCTACCTTTCTTAATGCCAATGGATTCGAAAAAGGTACCATCAATACAACCCTCTTTCTCAAGAAGCACAAAGGTGATATTCTACTTGTGCAAATATATGTGAACGACATCATATTTGGTTCTACCAATGCTAAATTTTGTGAAAAATTCTCAGAACTGATGAAAAGAAAATTTGAGATGAGTATGATGGGAGTTCCTTGGTCTTCAAATAAAACAAACTATAGAAGGAATCTTCATCAATCAGTCCAAATATGTGACTGACCTTCTAAAGAAATACTCTCTCTCAAATTTATCATCGATGAGAACACCAATAGCTACAGGAGCTAAGTTGTTTGTTGATCCATCAGGCAAATCTCTAGATATAACAACCACCAGAGACATGATTGGATCACTCCTATACCTAACAGCTAGTAGACCAGATATTATGTTTACTACAATGTCTTTATGCAAGGTATCAAGCTAATCTTAAGGAATCTCATCTCTCTACGATCATGAGGATCTATCGATACCTCAATGGAACCCCTTTATTGGGTCTCTGGTATCCAAAGAACTCTGTGTTGGAACCCATATACTCTTATTTGTAGAAAACATAGTTTATAAATAGTAAGAGTGAAAATCAAACAGTGTATCAAAGACGATTAATCGAAATATTCAAAATAAATATAAGAACAGTGAAAGGACTTGAATATGTCGAATTCTTTTATTAGATGAAAGTAAAAGAACAATCAATCTAAAAGTAATCTCACAATAAACAGGTATAGTATAAGTCGTCACTCTCAGGTAATTTGAACCTAAAGGGGAAGCCTCCTTATATACGCCTAAGTCAAACAACTATACCAAAAATATGCTTTAAATATCTGAGTTGCCAAGTCCGCGTCCTTATCTTTGACTTCCCTTGAAAAGTGGAGTGGACCAAGTCAAGCCGCCTTGATTCTGTTTGACGCTTGCAAGAATGTCTGGACTACATGCGCATTCCATGGAGTAAGGATACCAGAAGCTCTGCATGTACTATAAAGAAGCTCTGCATGTACTATGCAGAGGTTTTACATATACAGTGGCTCTACATGTACTATGCAGAGGCTCTGTGTCTTGGAGTTGTAGCTTTGCATCAAGCGCTTATGCTTTTTGGCGCATAAGGCTTGATCGTCCATGGAGATAGAGCGCGAGCTCTGTATGAATGGAACCTTCACTCTTGAGTAAGAGCTATGGTTCTTGATCTTTTGCATGAGAGCTCTTAGTCCAGACTGCTTCAATAGACTAAGTCCTATTGACTAGAGTAAGAGACTTCTTACTTACATTTTCACAAGTTGGGGTATAACAATCTCCCCCTAAATGTAAATAAGGCAGGCTCTTACTTGAATTGCAAAACATGAGTCTAGTCGAAGCCAGAGATTAAAAGGAACCTCTGTTTACATTTACTATCTAAAAAGTACAATATGATTGAATGGAAATTACATTGACTTAAAAGATAGAAAAAGAACTTACAAAAATAAGGTCTAAATATTTTGAAGTTTGATGAACCTCCTAAGAAGTTCGCGAAACTATAGCATGTTGTGAATTGACCTTAGGATGATTTTTGCTCGCTCTTTAGCTCCAGGTGAGGTACCTCTGCTCCTGACTAAGTTATCTATGATGTAGCGTGGAGTAGAGTTTGAATATTTGTAGTTCTGGCCATCTCGAAAAAATATCTTCTTTCCTTGTGCATTTTGAAAAACCACTCCCACCTCTGGTTCCACCAACACAGTCCAAGAAGGAATGCTATTGATGCCCTGTACATCTTCGTTTGGTGTAGCGACGCTCAATTGATCCACTCCCAGGTCCAGATCTAGTTGAAAAACAAACTTGCATCTAAAGTCAAGTAAGTCTGTCATCGTTTGTCCTGTAGCAGAGTTGACCATGGCATATTTAAGCTCCTTATCCTTCTTATGATGCATTAAGAAATACAGAGATAGACGATCCCACGGATTCAGATTTATAAGGTCACAATCTGTGAACCTACAGATCTGTCCGTGAGACCTCTCCACCGTATACTCGTGGAAGACGATCTGGTTGTGCGCAAAGGTACGTTTCTTAATGTCGAGGATTTGCTTAATTTCATCGACAAAGTGGACTGCAGATATTGGCTGTGTGTAGCGATGTAGAAATCTCTGCCTGATATTCTCTTGGACCATTGGATGGAGACTGAACTTGATGACCGGTGTCTCCTCTTGCAGGTTGTAAAGAAATTGGTAGATATCCTCGTTGTCTGCCTTGTACTTTATTGGCTTGTCTGGGGGCGTTGGTGTTATCATTGCGTCCATGCTATCCTTGATCTTTTGAACTCGATCAGAGGGATGCTTTCTTTTTGGCCTGCTGCTTACGCCTTCTTCTGCTCTCGTTGGTTTGACAAGGACCCCCTGCCTCATAGTGGAGTGACTACTCTGGTCCCTGGAGCAGGGACCCTAGCTCTGTACGTATTATTGGGTGGTGGAGGAGCAGCTACTGTTACGTTTTCAAGAGGAACGACAACAGAAATGGCCAAGAGTGATGTATCGGCAAGATTCACTGCTATTACCTCTTCTTCTTGTCTTCTTGTTGGAGCAGTTATGTCCATGGCATATTCGGTTGAGGAAGACAGAGCTAGTTCTGAATCAGATGAGTCGTAGATGGATAGGAGATCAATTACGTCTTTATTCTTTTGTAGCCCAGCTAGCTCTGCTTGGGATGCCATGGGCATCTTTCCCTTTTGAAGCGCCTCTGCTTGCTCTGGCATTAGTTGACTTTGTGCTCTCTGCCTCGAAGAATTGTGCGCTGGTTGGTGTGGGGCAGAGGCAGATGGAGCAGGGGGTAGCCCTTGGTGTAACACTTGCAGCGGTGGACTGTTTCTCCCCTTCTTGACGATTTTGAGGGCCAGACAGGTCTGGGTCCTCATCATTGTCAAGTCTTCTTCTTTTGGACGCCTCGGCACATGGAGATGGGTCCATTCTTGTTATTGGCCGTTGCTCCTCTGCTTGGGGCAATGATTTGATTTTTGTCTGAAAAAGCTTGAGGAGCTCTTCTGATGCGTCCCCAAAATGTTGAATCTCCATGTCCGTGCGGTAGTTGAAGCCAGCTAGAGAATGCTTTATTGATTCTTCTGCTTCCGTGGCTTTGCTGTCTAAGTCCGATGTAAAACTTGCCACCTTCTGGAGAAGCTTGTCACCCAGAGCATTCATTTCACCTTGAGTGACATAATCCATAGGTAAATTAAGAGGGATGAGCGCTTGGGCGTCATGAGATGAAGTGGAAGCTTCATCCCTTTTAATGCACACAATGACCCTTTGCAGGGCCTCTGCATTATTTTCCATCAATTCCTGAAGAGTATCGAGTCGAGAGGCATTCATCAAAGATTCAGCTCTCAATACTGCTAAGGATGCTCGTTCTCATCCAGAGCAGATGCAAGAGGTGATGGCTCTGCATGGGCCATGATGAGTTTTAGCTCTTCCAAGGAGCACAACAAAGAGGTGGCAAAGGATTCGAACTCTTCCCTTGTGACATAGGATGTTTGTGTAACCTCTGGCTCAACACATGGACCAGATTTAGTCCTTGTTCCAAGGACACCTTCTTGCTCGACTTGAATGATGTTAGTCAAGGAAGGATTTCCAGCAGATCCTTGTGGTTCTCCATGAGAAGAATCCACTACTGCTGTTCTATCATGAAGAGTATCCAAGGCAGGTTCAGAGCCAGCCAAAAGACTCTTCATGAGTGGACAAGAAGGTTGGTCGAGAACCTCCATGTCTTGTGCACCTAACCCTTGCTCTGAACAAGGTGGGGAATCTACACGTCCAGAGGAAACGAATTTTTCGGTGTGGGATAGTGGTGTGATATGGGGAGACATATCACTTATTCTTTCAAAGGTTTCACCCTTTTGAGTGGGTGTTCCTTGAGGTGTGGCTTCTCATTGGCTTTCATAACCAGAGGCAGATGCGACCTCTGGTTAGTTTGATTGGTTATGGTTCGACGTGTGCACCAGTGTTTCAATGACCTCCGTGTCTCGACCACTGGAGTCAGATGATGTGTTTGCACTGGGAGTTGGGGTATTGAATCGTATGTGCCTATTTACCAACCTAGGCTGCTCTCGCTGGCCCTGAGGCAGAGCAGCTTCTGCACCTCCTCCCTCCTCACTTTCTTCTTCTTCCTCTTTACTCTCCTCACTTTCTTCTTCTTCCTCCTCACTCTCCTCACTTTCGTCACTTGAAGTATACATCCCAGCAGCATCGTCGAAGTGCTCTTGGTCACCCTCTTGGTTAGAGCTAGAGGATTGCTCCAAGCCTTGATTAGCTTCTTCCTCTGCTCTGAGTCTTGCTTCTTCCATGAGGCAAGCAATCTCTGCCTGACGAGCTCTCTCTGCTCACTCTTCCTCTTCTCGCACACGAGCAAGTTCAACCAGTCTGGCTTGCTCTGCTCGATCCTCCTCTTCCTTCCTCTTTCTCTCCCTCTCCATTCTCTTTTGCGTTGCTTACTCTCTCTTTCTCTGTTTTTCTCTCTCTTTTTCCATTCTTACCTCCTCCTCTTCTTCCTGAGGCCTTAGAGTGTCCTCTCTTCTCTCTTCCTCTTCGGTTGTTCCTATGTGTGCTGGGGTTCGAGGCACTGGTTCTAGTGCCTCGCGTGCACGTCTGTACACTCTTCTTACCTCCCTCGTCTTCATGTAAGCAAAGAGCTTCTTTGGGATAGGCGTCTCTGACGCGTAGCCCTTTTTGTTGACGATGGACTTGTAGTGGGTGAGCACGTTCACTTTGTGCAGGGGCAGATGACCCATATCTATGTTGTTGTCATCGAGAAAGGGCCTTAGAAGAAGACCCAAGAAGCAGGAAAAGAATAAAGATAGCAATTCCTTTTCTTTGGCAACCTCTTGCCATTTCTTGGCAACGGCAGCCTTGAACTCTGTGTAGAGTATCAAAGAGTAGTCCAAGGACAAATCGAAGAAGATGCCATATAGAATCTGGAGGATGTTCGTGGAGCACATGTCTAAGCTCCCAATCTTCCCTGTCAGTGATCGATTGACCAATGTGAACATGGTGTTCCACATTGGGGGCAAGTATTGGCGACGGTATTGAGACGGGTACTGGATAGCTTTGTTGTACCCCAAGAAGTTCAGGAAAGAGACGATTTCATCCCCAGATGGGAGAGGGGTATAGTCATTAAGCCCTAGGTCTTTTTTTGTGGGGATTTCAAAAACGCGGGAAAACAGGGACCTCGAAATACGAACGTTGATAAACTCCTTTGAAGACTGCACATAAAAGTCTCCAACAATCCCTCGTTGGGAGTCAGTTATGGCGCAGGATTGCCAAAATTCCTGGATATATCTTTCAACTACAAGGTCATCTGTGTTCGTCAACGCGGGGTTCAAAAGTGATGTTGAAGGATATCAATAACAGGGTGGTATTTTTGGTCAAAGTTTTCTAGAGAAAGTTGAAGGGCGTGGTTATTTGGTTTGAGTGGTAGAGGAACCATGTTTTGGATGGTTTCCTCAATGGTTTTTAGGGTAGTGGTGTGGATTTGCGAGTTTCCAGATTCAGAGGAAGACATTGTTGCATTCTAGGTGAAAAAAGAAGGGTTTGAAAAGTTAGGGTTTTCAAGAATCTGTTCTTGACTCTTAAAATAGGGTGAAAAAGGGTTTCAATGACTTACTTGACGAACGAGGATGATGATTCCACCACAAATTTTAGATCCAAAAAACGATTTGAAAGCTTGAAGGAGAATCAATGGCGGTTTTGGAGTGTTGAAGACGACGAGTTCTTTGGAAATTTGAGTAAGCGTAAAAAAGAAATTGGGGGAAAACAAATTGTTTAAATAGGAAAAAAATAAAGCACTCGAGTGAATTGCGCCCCAATCAGTGGGGAATTGCCACGTGGACTGCAAGTGGCGCCTCCCGGGTTTGAATAATTAAGAGAACAGGCGGTGACTCTTAGTTAGATGACAGCTATTAAAAAACTATTTTAAAATAAGAACTGTACGCCCTCTAATTAAAATAATATATTTTTAAATTTTCAAAAAAAAATTAACAAATGTATATACTCTAGTTTGTTTAAAATAACAACCATTAGACAGAAGCTTTGTATTGGAGTACAAAGTTGTTGTGATTAGATTGCTTAAAGAATTTGCAAAGAACCTAGAGTTCTACATAAAAGAAGGATAGCATACCTTAGGATCTCATACAGAGACTCATGGTTGGACTATACATGTCCTCTATTAAGAAAACTTGCTATGTTTAGAGGCAGAGGCTCTGTCCTATAATCATAAAAGTTTTGAAGCAGAGACTCTGTATAGTACGTACAGAGGCTCTGTGTGATTATGATCTAAATCTCCCCCTCGACATGATCTCTGCTGATCTGTTCCCCCTTGAACTATGCTTGTATCATATATGATAAGTATTGCACAAGCATGACGAAGAAGATACAGAGGCTCTGTATCACAAGATAACCTTAGACTTGAGCAAGAGGCTCTGCATGTACTATGCAGAGGCTCTGTCTGTACTATGCAGAGGCTCTGTCTCATGGATCAATACAATAAACAACAAAAACAAAAGTATGCATAAGGGATGCAGAGGCTCTATATAGTACATAGAGAGGCTCTGTCTTAGTTGGAAAATTTTGGCATACCCAACTTGCTAACCAAAAAGGTAAATCTCTTTTCATCTAGAGCCTTTGTAAATATGTCAGCACGTTGTAAATATGTACTAACGAAAAACATTTCAATCGTACCTTTCTCTACATGGTCTTTGATGAAATGATAGCGAACGTCGATGTGCTTTGTTTTTAAATGTTGCACAGGATTGGTTGTGATTGCGATAGCACTTTCTGAGTCACACAGAATTGGATTCTTGTAAAACTCAATGCCATAGTCTTTCAGTTGAGTTTTCATCCATATCACTTGGAAATAGCAACTGGCTGCAGCTATATACTCTGCTTCAGTTGTGGAAGTAGAGACGCAGTTTTGCTTCTTTAAGGTCCAGTTTATGAGCTTGTCTCCTAGTAATTGGCAGCTCCCTGATGTACTCTTTCGATCAAGTTTGCATCCTGCGTAATCAGAATCTGTGTACATAATAAGATCAAAGCAAGAATACTTTGGATACCAGAGACCCAGATATTGAGTTCCTTTAAGGTATCTAAAGATTCTTTTCACAGCTGAAAGGTTAGATTCCTTAGGGTTTGCTTGATATCCAGCACAGAGACACGTAGAAAACATGATGTTTAGTCTACTAGCCGTGAGGTACAACAGTGATCCAATCATTCCACGGTAAGTTTTCACATCTACCGGTTTTCCAGATGGATCTGTGTTAAGAATAATTTTCGTTGCGATTGGGGTTCTCATTGTAGAAGAGTTATGGAGTTGGTATTTCTTTAATATCTGGTTTGTTGAACCAAAGATGATGTCGTCCACATAGATCTGTACTAAAAGAATCTCATCTTTATCACTCTTAATGAACAAAGTAGTATAGATTTTACCTTTTTCAAAACCATTTGACAAGAGAAAAGACGAGAGACGTTCATACCAGGCTTGAGGTGCTTGCTTAAGTCCATACAGAGCTTTGTCCAAGAAATAGACATACTCTAGATGTATGGAGCTTTCAAACCCCTGAGGTTGTTGAACGTAGACTTCCTCCTTCCGCTTACCATTCAAGAATACCGACTTGACGTCCATTTGATAGAATCGAAATCCCTTATAAGTAGAAAAGGCTAAGAACAAGCGTATAGCTTCTAGCCTTGCTACTGGCGCAAAGGTCTCATAGTCTATGCCTTCTTCCTAGCAATAGCCTTTTGCTACGAGCCTAGCTTTATTCCTCACTATGATCCCATCCTCATCCTTCTTGTTCCTGAAAATCCATTTACAGCCAATTGCAATTTTATCCTTTGGTAAATGTACAAGAGTCTATACCTTATTCCTTTCAAATTGTTGGAGTTCTTATTGCATGGCATCAACCGAACTAGGATCTTGTAGGGCTTCATGGACTTTCTTAGGCTCTACCATGCTTAGAAGGTTTACGAATACAAAAATTCATTAGCCATGGCAGCCCTTGTCTTTACACCGCTTGAAGGTTCGCCAATGATTTGGTGAAGAGGATGATCCTTCGTCCATCCTGTTGCTAGGACAGATACGGAGGTTGGGGACATTTGATCACATTCCATAGGCATATTAGGCATTTGGCTCGTTGATGGCGAAGAAGGTTCTGCATGCTCCCCCTCGGATGATGGTACAGAGGAACCAGGTGCAGAATCAGAGGTATTATGCTCTGGCCTTACTAAATTGGGCTTTGTTGCAGAGCTTGTTTGCTCTAGTTGTGGATTGGCATGATCACCAGAGGAAGCAGAGGTGTGTGAAGGACCAGAGTCAGATGTACTTGTAGTTTGTGGTTCTTCACTTACACGCACAGATTCATCTCTTGGTGCACATACAGAGATGCCTTCATCGCCATAGAAGTCTTCAAATAAGAGCTTGAGTTCCAATTCCCTGACTTCATTTGAGAATTGGAAGTCTGTTTGTTAAGCTCAAGTCCAGAGTTGAGGTACTTTGAAGTCACATGTTCTTTATCGTCAAACGAGATGTTGATGTTTTCCATGACAGTCTTGGTTCGTTGATTGAAGACTCTTTATGCCTTGGCTTTTGTGGAGTAACCAAGGAACTTTCCTTCATCGGCCTTCTTATTAAACTTACCAAGTTAATCACGATCATTCAGAATGAAGCATCTGTAACCAAAGACATGTAAAAATTTAAGATTAGGCTTTCTTTGGTTGATTAACTCATAAGGCATCTTCATATGTCTCTTCACCACCATTGCTCTATTTTGGATAAAGCAAGCGGTCGACATGGCTTCAGCCTAAAAATGGGTTGGAAGACCAGAGCTTGCAAGCATTGTCCTTGCTGCTTCGACCAGAGTACGATTCTTTCTTTCTACAACACCATCTTGCTGTGGTATTCTTGCTGCAGAGAAGTTCTGAGTTATGCCCTCCTTATCTAAGTACGCATCAATCTTTGTGTTCTTAAACTCTGTTCCATTGTCACTTCTCAGCTTTTCAATTTTGCTTTGTAGAAGAACTTGGATCTTGGTCATCAGCTTGATCAGTACCTATGGGACATTTGATTTCTATCTTACAAACTCAATCCAAGTATATCATGAGTATTCATTAATTAAGACTAGGATATACTTCTTACCAGACAAGCTCTGCACAGAAATTGGACCATAAAGATCCACATAAAGCATATGCAGAGGTCTGACACATGACACATTTGTGTTTGTTTTGTGGGATGCTCTTTGAAGCTTTCCCATTTCACATGCAGAGCAAAGATGGTCCTTTTCGAACTTTATGGCAGGAAGTCCGTCAACCGGATTATTCTTCACAAGCTTCTCTATATTTTGGAAATTTGAGTGAGACTGCTTGTGATGCTAGAGCCAATATTCTTCACACTTGCGAGACACGAGACAAAGTTTCTGAATTATCTCTTGGTGAGAAGTTCATAAGATATAGATTTCCCTTTCGTTTGGCTCTTACCAGCTCCTGACCTGATTCTGACATAATGGAGCAAGCTTCCTTTTGGAACTTGACATTGTAGCCAGAATCATATAGTTGGCTTATGCTCAAAAGATTATGTATAAGTCTAGAGACATAAGCAACCATAGAGACAGAAACCTTACCTTGTAGAAGATCTCCATATCCCTTTATCTCTCCTTGCATGTTATCCCTGGAGGTTAATCTTCCTCCAATCTTCTCTCTGTATGAGGAGAGAAACCTCTTATTGTCGGTCATGTGTCTCGAGCATCCGAAGTCGAGATACCAAATGTCGATATGCGGCTTCTGCAAAACAAATTATAGGGATTTAGGTACCGATTTCATAATGGGTCCTTGATGATTAGGGATAGAATATTGCTTTTTAGCTTTAGGGAGAGGCTTCGTCTCAACACCTGAGTTACCATACTTGGCTTTAGGAGCCTTCTTTCTCTTCTGGGTCTTTTTGGAATTTATCCTTGATGACCCAAAGAGAATACAGTTAGGATCATAGAAGTGTTACTTTAACTTATGCAGCAGAGAGAAACATTCACAATTATGAACACATTTTGAATGACAAAATGATTTATTTGATTTGAAGAACATATTATTATAATCATTCCTAGCATTGGTAGTTCTAATAAACTTTCTATATAGATCTGATTGTTTAAATGACTTTGAATGAATCTTCTCAGATTTCTTTCTTCCTACTCCTTTGGCCTTAATAGAGGCCTCTCTGAAACAGAGGAATAAAGATTAGAGTTTGCAGTGGATTTTTCCTTCTGTTCCGGAGTGAACTTAATCGGCATAGATTTTGAATTAGAGCCCTTCGATGCAGAGGAAACAGACTTTGTACTCTTTGCCCTGTATTCAAACTTGGGAGCAGATTTAGCATTTGTTGTCATGCTTACATGACAAAACCTAGGAGAATCTTTTTCTCAATAGGAGCTTTTGCAACCTCTGGTTTTTTTTTGCTACAATCTCTGTCTCAACTTGCTCCTTGAACGAGTCCACCTCTAACTAAGAGTCAGAGTCAAGAAAATCCTTGTGTGAATATCGAAATACAGTGGTATCATTAAGAACTTGAGATTCTCGTATGCATGAGCTAGAAGCTTCTTTCGTCTTTTGTTTTGAGGAACTTTCAAAAGTATCCGAAGAGTTACTCTCAGAATAATCTGCATGACCTTTAGGAGGATACTTCAAGGCCTCAAGCAAATCTTGCTAGAAAACTTGTCTTATCGTTTCTGTGAAGTCATCCAATAATTTTGGATCCAGAGTTTTAAGAAAAAAATTTGTGGATGAATTCTTGATATTATCTGGTTCTGGTTTGACAACCTCACTATCAATCTTAAAATGTTCAAGATTTGTAGAGCCAAAACAAAACATCTCATCTGTCTTTTGTATGCCTTTTAAATCAACTTGTGGCATACTCTTTGAAGAATAAGAGATATTTTTAAATTTTAATCTTTGAGTTTTGGCCCCACTCTCAAGCCTACATCTTTTGAAAGTTGAAGGTGTATACAGAATTGGAAAATCTGGTTTTTGTTTTTCGCCTAATCTAAACACAGATTCAAGAGTAGTTTTCTTTTTCCAGGTGAGGTCTACGTCTGTATAACCTATCCCTGCTTTATCCGGTTGAGCACTTACTTTTTCATACACCTGTTGAGCATCTTGATATTTCTTGTTCAAGAGCTCTCTTCTTTGTAAGCTCTGGTGTAAGAACTCCCTTTCCTTTTGAAAATAATCTTTGAGGGCCTCAGAGTTTAATCTATCACATTCTTTTTCTAAAAGCTCTGTTTCTTTCTTTTTTATAGCCGCTTTTAGTTTTAAGCACTATGTTTTAAGACTTGTTTCAGTGGATCGTTTTGTTTGCCAAAGTTTTTCATTTTCCACTGATAACTCTTGTTTTTCTACAATTAGCAGCTCTGTCTCACGTTCAAAAAATAATTTTTCTTTTTCTAAAGATTTTTTTTCGAATTTTTCGACAGAGAGCTTTTGTTGTAGGTTAAGAAAATTGTTTGTCAAAGCAAAGATGCTTTCTTCTAGGTCAGAATGAGAATAGCCATAGATGGAACATACCTGGGAGTCGGAGTCAAATCCAAACTCTTCTCTGTCGTTCTCAACAGCCATCCCACGGAAATGGGCTTGGTCTTCTTCATCAGATGAGGATTCAGAGACCCAGTTCTCCTGTTCATCCATGAGGCCCCTTTGTGATCGGTTGTACTTGTACTTGTTTTTGTAGTACAATTCGTCTTTCACCAAAGGGCTTCTGCACTCTTTGGAGTAGTGTCCCATTTTGACACATCTGAAGCAGCGAACACCTTGCTTCTTCTAGTCCGATGGCTCTTCCTCCATCTTGTTTGAAACAGAGGGAAGGTTCCTTCCTTCGAAAGCTCTGCCTCTATTGCTATCGTTCTTCCTTCCTCGCTTTTCGAAGACCTTCTTCCCAAACTTTCTTTGGAATTCCTTGGTGATCAGGGCCAAGGATTGTGCAAAAGCACTAATATCATCGTCTTCAAAGCTAGAAGCTCTGTCTTCTTCATCACTCTCCATGATGAGAGCCTTCTTTCCTTTCCTCCACTCTTCTTTGGATCTACGCTCTCTGTGTGGCTTGCTAGATCCTGTCTCTTTTGAATCAGAGACAAGAGCCAGAGGTACACCCAGAGTGACCTTGGCTTTCTGCACTTCTTGCTCTTGTGCTTTCTGAGTATCATACACGTCGTGCAATGTTCATTGCTCCAGATCTTGATTCACCTGTAGATACATTGTCAGATTTCCCCATTCTGCATTTAATCTCTTCAAGAAGAGCATGTTGTTCTCGTCTTGAGTTTTGATCACGTCACATTTGCGACACTTGTTGATCAGAGTATTGAACCTATGATACGTCTGTTCTAAAGACTCATCGGGAAGCGCCTGGAAACTGTTGTACTCGTTCAAGCATTGAGCACGACGGTTTTTCTTCATCTTTATCCCTCCTTCCAATTGATTTGCCAATTGATCCCATAGATCCTTGGCAAAATTGCACGCATCAAGAGATTGAAAAATCTCATTGGGGAGAGACATGATCAAAAGCCTTCTGGCTTTTTGATCGATCTCCACTCTGCGTTTAGCTTTATCGTTCCAATCACAACGAAGTTTGGGTACCCTTCTGGCAGGTACTTCAACCGTATCACCAGCAGCAGGAATACAAGGAATAATCGTGTTAGGAACATATGGGCCGTTTAGAATTGACTCGTAAAGTT
Source organism: Cynara cardunculus var. scolymus (assembly GCF_001531365.2). NCBI lineage: Eukaryota > Viridiplantae > Streptophyta > Magnoliopsida > Asterales > Asteraceae > Cynara > Cynara cardunculus. The sequence continues at coordinate 50,951 of NW_020200720.1, read as the reverse complement.
CGAGGTCAAGACCCTCATAAAAATTTATCATCTGAATTTTCCATCGGGGATATTCTTCCCTAATGAGAGTCGGAGGTTTGTCAAATAACCGGCACTATACATGGAGTTCCATGATTGAGACGATTAAAAATTGAGAAGAAGATTGACGACAAAGAGATGAACGACTTGAAAAACGATTTTCAGTGACGTAAAAGCAAACGTTTTAAAAATAGTAAAATTTGGAGTGAAATTCCTTTTTTTAAAACGATAATAAAAAATAAGAGTAGAATCCAGATGGACATCGATCGACTAATCAATGAGTTTGATTAGCAGGCTCTGATATATAGATCCCCTAACATTCAATCTTCCATGAAACCTTCAAATCAACAATGGCAGAATATAATATCTTGTAAGAACATGTACGAGAAGAGAGAGAGAAAGTCAATGCACTCAATCTTGGTCAAACTCTCAACGTATATTGATATTACAAATGAGCTCTACTCTAAAATTACAAAGCCAAACACCCTTTATATAGGGTCAAACATGACAAAAGGTCAAAGTCAAACTATCTTAAAAAAAGTCAAACACAATGACTTTTACACAATTATAGACAAAATTAACTTTTAAGACGAATACAATTTTATACTGATTTTTAGTCCTAACATTCTCCCCCTTTGTATTCAGACTTGAAAGAATTTGTGCGCGTTGAACCTCGTTTGAACTTTGAAGCTTTAAGCACACTATGTCTTCTTTAAAAACAATCTTCAACTTGAAACTTCAGACAATCATTTGTTGAGAAAGATCTTCTAACATTCTTCCCCTCGAATGTAGAACAACGATGATCTTCTCTTTTAACAATGTAGATCAGAAACAATAACAATCTTCAATCTTCAGACAACAAATCACAAATTTTCTCCCCAATAATGAATTTCTTCAGATAAAATCACAAACATTCTTTTACAACAAGAAATCTCTATCAGTAAACTGTTGTAATGATGATCTTTACATTAAACAACTCTCAGATATTGTAGCATCGGAATAATATTTGTAATCATCTCTAGTCGCACTCCTTTTGAGTCTTTGCCATTATTGAAGTTACTCCCCCTTGATCTTTACATCAGATTCCCCTTATAATGTTTGGAATTGGACATTTCATTCATTATTACATACTCCCCCTTATGATGAAATGAGAATCATTCCATCATCACAAGAATGAATGAAATCCTCCGCATAAGCCGTCAATTCATGAAATTGTAAGTAGATTTTTGCAAATCTACTTATTTAATCTTTTCAGATTAAGGGAATGGGAAGGTAACAGTAAATTTCAACGAATGAAATTGTTTTCAATCTTATAAAAAGATCGGCCTGTGAGTATAACAGATATAATCAGTACAACGGATGTACTGTATATATGAGACTTTTTTAGGTTCATCTCACCAGGACTTCCATTCAATCATTGATAGGTTAATAATAGCATATCTATGAATGTTTTGGAAAAATAACATATAAAATGCAACCTGTGTAGTGTAGAAAGATAAAGCAACTAATGCTTCTGTTTAGGCTCAAAAAGATAAACCTTGTGGACTACACAAATTTAGCAGACTCAATTAGTGATCAAAAAGACTTGAACGGGGAACATATATCCTTCTGATTCAATATCAACTTTCTCTGAATGAGAAATTGATAGATGATGAGCTGCGTGCCCCAAGTGTTATTGAAACACTTATCTGTTGAAAAATAATTGAGTAGCTGGTGGGGTTGTGACAAGAATTGGCATGGGCTTTGCCTTTTTCAATATTAGTCTCGAAAGAATTGAGAACTAATAGATTATGTGGTATGCCCAGATTTTAGAAGTTTGGAACAGGATTTTCGTATTCTTTTAATCCTGACACAACTCTCATCAATTCTTTTGGCTCACAACAACTACTCGTCTCTTTTTCATTTTAATCTCAGCACTCAAACCCTTTTGTATATAAAGCTCACTTAGATATGGTTGTCCTCATGGGTAGGTTTGTCGGTTCTGACATTCCATTGAGGTATTTCTGATTAGCACTCAGTCCCTCCTAAAATTTAGCATTAAGCTCAATTGACCACAAACAGTTGATCAAAAATATTATTGCAGATAAGCACAATGATCAGAAAAAAATTGGTCAAGATATTTGACATTAAGCACAATCAATGAAAGAATGATGCGACAATGATCAGATTATTCGATATGCGAGAGTAATGAATGAAGATCTGTAAGTACGAGTTTACAGATTCTGATTAAAAAAATTGTATATCAATCAAGAAAAAAAAACAGAAAAATCAATATTTGAATACAAACGAGTGTATTATCACCGAAAATGATTTATATATAAGAGACGTGATAATAACGATTTGAAGAATAGCTTAAACAGGTATTGGACTTATGATCGATGAGAAATTACACAAGTAAAATCTCAGGAAATACCTATTCAGAAAATGTACACGTTACCAAAAAAAAATTCCGAAAAACATTTATTGAACTTTCTAAAGACTCCCCCTAGAAAGTGGTTTATTTTAATGTTTTAGTTAAGCTCAAAAAATTAAAAAGAATAAAGGAAATATTTTAAGCATGGGTCCTAAATTAAGTGTTTAGAAACCACACTCGGTAAAGCACGAGTCTTGAACTGAATTGTTCAGAAGCCTTGTTTGGAATATATTACAACTACACCTGCATTGGTGTATCACTAATATGATATTCTGATCAGCACAAAATTGATACACCTGCAAAACCAGATTAAGTAGATYTTGGTACCCAAATGAATTTGGGTCCTATTTTGTTGGTATCGGGTTGGGGTATGTTGTAACTTCCAAACCATCTATTCCTATTAGATATATTCTTTTTAGCACTTTGAACAGGATAATCAAAAATAGAATATGACCCATACCAGTTATTGTGATCATACCTGTTCTTACCTTTCCAACTGTTCTGATAGTTGTTATCTCCATGCCACCTGTTGAACCTTTTCTTATTGACAAAATCATTGGTTCTGCATGTTGAGCACATAATTATTCTCTTGCTAAGATTGATCAGATAATTAGTGGATCTCACAATGCAAGGAAGAACAGAGTTAGTAACAACAGATGTATGAGATGAAACAAAATCAGCTTTATTAACCCAAATGCTTTTAGTCTTAGAAGATTTATTAGGTGATCTGATAACATACCCTTGATAATACTTATTAGAAGAACGATAATAGTTCTTAGAAACAATAGTTTTAGGGTTGCTTGAATAACTGTTCGATTTGAAACAGTCATAGAAGCTAGTTTTACACTGTGATGGAGAACCAATTGAGCTTTGTGCACAAGAAAAGTCTTTGACTTTCTGTAAAAGTTGTCTTTCAGTAGTAACTAAATCAAACATAATTTTAAGTTTTGTTCTCATCTTCAGCTCATTCTCAAGGTCTGTCTTTAGATCAGACAATTTACTTGAAGTATCCAGGAGTTTACCTTCTAACTCCTTTTGAAGCATTTCAAACTTTCTCTTCTGATTTATTAACTCTCTTTTTTCTTCATCTGAGCTGCTCTTATCATTCTCCGAAGCGATGTCAAACAACTTTTTCTTATTAGCAAGCTCTTTAGCAATTGTTGTATGCTTCTTTATAGTATTCCTCTTATCAAGAGCAAGTTGCTTCATATCATCATCTAAAGCCTTCTGCTTCAGAGCAATGCTTTCAGATAATTTCTGTATTTGGCTGTGACAGTCTTCTGAGATGTCTTCCTTCTCTTTATCATTCTTGGCCCGTTCCAAGATGATCAGCTGCTCAAAATCAGATACTTGCTTTAACAACATTTTTTCATTTAGCTCTAGAGAGTTTATCTTATTCTCATAAGATATGCGTTCAGCTCCAAACCTTTTCTCTAAATCATACATTCTCTTCTTCTCCTTTTAAAAATCTATTCTTTCAGAACTGAAACTCTTCTCAGCTTTCAAAACTTTTTCCTTCTCTATCTTCAGTAATTTTTGTAACTCACTCAACTCACTCTCAGATTTATCAGTTAAGTCCTCTGACTCTTTACTATTCCTCCCAAAAGAATTCCACCCAGTTTGTAGCTCTTGAAGTTTATTAAACATATCATTATTATCTTTACTCCAAGTTATCAAATCATCATCAAAGTCTTTCCTCACAGAACTCAGAGTTTTCTCAAGCTTATTAATCTTATTCATGAAATCATTCTCAACTCTTTCCAATACTACTTTATGATCTTTCTTTAAATCTTTGATAAATTCCTCATTTGAATGGTTCTCATAAAAAACTGTTTATGTATTTGTCTTTATAGTCCACAATACTCTTCTCCATCTTTGAAATCTGAGCTCTCAATTCTTCATTCTCTTTCTCATATGAAACTGCCATTTTCAAAAAAAAATTGATTTAGGATCAAATGCAATGAAATCAGTAAAAAGAAATCAAAGATACAGTTAAGCTCAAACACACAAAAAAATACAAAATACAAAAACTGATGAGAAATCAGAAAATCAACGAAAAACTGTCAAATATCAGTAAAAACAGTCAAAATTGTTGAAAACAGTTAAAAACAGTCAAAGACAGTTAAGATTGAATAAAACAGTTTATGCGATGTAGAATAGTTCAAAAATTTCTCAAACAGATTAAAACACAGACCAAAATAGTAAAAATGCTCAAAAATATGGGAACAAGTGAATTACGACCAAGTCTGTATCCAAGAATCAAATCCGGATGAGGTAATCAAATCATGATAAAGATAATTCCGGGTGAGTCTAATTTGGACAAAAGGACTGCCGAGGATCAAGACTTTGCCCAAGGAGTCAAGTCCGGACAAGGAACTCTTAACACAAGTCACGAGCGGATTTAAGTAAACCCGGATAAAACCACAAGCGATTAAGGCAAGATCGGACATGCTGTCAAGAGATTTAGACTAAATCCGGACACACTATCAACCGATTTAGTCTAAGTCTGGTCACACAGTCAATCGATTTAATCAAATCCTTGTAAAAATCACTTAGAAGCTGATTACATGTTGGACACACATATGTTTGAAAACAAGCTTCTAGTTAACTAGTCACACTACTCACTATCACTGAAGGGAACTCAATGATCTCTTGGGGATGAGGGTTCCTTTCCTTGTCACATGTAGCCTCAAAATCAATTACCGTTTGATCAATTCCTAACAAGAAGGTCAGAATCATAAACTCATAAACTCAGAATCATAAACACTTTATTTGCATCTTTATGAACATTTTCTGCTGAGTTAATTGATGCAGTAGGTAGAAAAACACGAATCAAACAGAGTTCCTTGCTGTTTCTTGCTCAAACAGGAATTTCCTCTTCTCCACACACAGTCTTTGTCACAGCCAGCTGCCCAAACTGTGAAATTCTGTGAAAATTAAAAAACTTCAGACCACAATCTGTGATAAACCTTGAGTGATTTAAATCAAGCCAGACAAAATGCAATTCTTTACAATCTATAATCAAACAAAACTTTAGTTACCAATGGAACAAAAGCATATGATTGCAATGAAAATGACCTCCCAAAACTCGAAAGTTTAAAAATATTATTTCGTGATCGATTGGTTTCATTGCCTGGCAGCCTCCCAAACCTCAAAACATTAGAGATATCATTCAATTATCAATTAGTTTCTTTGCCCGGTAATCTTCCACTGGTCACCAAGTTGTGTACAGATTGTTGCGAGAGATTATGTTCCTTACCAGATGAGAAGCAAAGTCTCGAGAATCTCGAGGAACTTCGGATTTATGAATGTGGAGATCTAAGCAAAAGATTGGCCTAAAATTTCTCACATTCCTTATCTTGATATATGTTGATGGTCCATGTTAGTCCCTAACAATCAATCTTCATGTAAATCCTATATTAACAATGGCAGATCTGATAATTCTTCAAGAACAATATGAGATGGAGAAGAGAGAAAAAGTAAACACTTCAATATACGTATATGAATTTTACATATGAGCTCTTCCTCAAAATTACAAGATATCACCCTATTTATAGGGTCAAACAAGAAACCATATAGTCAAAGTCAAACATCTAAGAAAAGTCAAACACAGTGACTTTTATACTATTATAGACAAAATGAACTTTCAAGACGAATACAATTTTACACAGAATTTCATTCCTAAGATTCTCCCCCTTTGTATTCAGGCTTGAAAGAATTTGCACGCTTTAAGTCTCGTTTGAACTTTGAAGCTTTAAGCACTCTATGTCTTCTTCAAAAAAAAAATAATCTCCAACTTGAAATCTTCAGGCAATCGTATGTTGAGAAAAATCTTCTAACATACTCCCCCTCGAATGTAGAACCGCGATGATCTTCTCTTTTTGACAATGTAGAACAGAAACAATAACGAACAAATTTTAAACATTCTCCCCAATAATGAATTTCTTCAGATAAAATCACAAACATTCTTTTACGACTCAAAATCTCTATAAGTAAACTGTTGAAATGATGATCTTCACATTCAACAACTCTCAGATATTGTAGCATCGGAATAATCTTCATAATCATCTCTAGTCGCACTCCTTTTGAGTCTTTTGCCAAATTTGAAGTTACTCCCCCTAGATCTTTACATCAAATTCCCTTTAAAATGTTCGGAATTAGACATTTCATTCATTATTACATACTCCCCCTTATGATGAAATGAGAATCATTCCATCATACACAAGAATGAATAAAATTCTCCGCGTAAACCGTCAATTCATAAAATTGTAAGTAGATCTTTTCAAATCCACTTGTTTAATTTTTTCAGATTAAGGGAATGGGAAGGTAACAACCAATTTCAACGTATGAAATTGTTTTCAATCTTATAGATATACTCAGTACAACATATATAATTTCAATTTCAATGTGAGTATAACAGATATACTCAGTACAACGGATGTGATGTATATATGAGACTTTTTGAGGCTCATCTCACCAGGTCTTCCATTCAATCATCGATAGCTTAATAATAGCATATCTATGAATATTTTCGCAAAACAACATATAAAATGCAAAATCTGTGTAGTGTAGAAAGATAAAGCAACGTATGCTTCTATTTAGTCTCAAAAAGATAAATCGTGTGAACTACACAAATTTATCAAAATCAATTAGTGATCAAAGAGTCTTGAAGGGGGGCGGGGACATATATCCTTCTGATTCAATATCAACTTTCTCCGAATGAGAAATTGATAGATGATGAGCTGCGTGCCCCAAGTGTTATTGAAACACTTATCTGTTGAGAGATAAATGAGTAGTTAGTGGGGTTGTGACAAGAATTGGCCTGGGCTTTGCCTTTTTCAATATTAGTCTTGAAAGAATTGAGAACTAATAGATTGTGTGGTATGCCCGAATTTTAGAAGTTTCGAACAGGATTCTTATATTCTTTTAATCCTGACACAACTCTCGTCAATTCTTTTAATCTCACAACAACTACCCCTCTCGTTTTCATTTTAGTCTCAGCACACAAACTCTTTTGTATTTAAAGCTCACTCAGATATGGTTGTCCTCTTGGGTAGGTCTGTCGGTTTTGACATTCCATAGAGGTATTTCTGATAAGCACTCAGTCTCTCCTAAAATACTGTAAGCTCAGTTGATCACAATGATTGATCAAAATTATTATTGCAAATAAGCACAATGATCAGATAAAAATTGATCATGAAATTTGGCTTTAAGCACAATCAATAAAGAATGATGCGAAAATGATCAAATTATTCGATATGCGAGAGAAATGAATGAAGATCTGTAAGAACGAGTTTACAAATTCTGATATTCAAAAAAAAATTTCAAACGTATATCAATCAAAGTAAAAAAAATATCAGAAAACAAATTTGAATACAAACGAGCGTATTATCACCGAAAATGATTATCATTTTAAGAGACGTGATAATAACAGTTTCAAGAATAGCTGAAACAGGTATTGGAGTTATGTTCGATAAGAAATTACGCAAGTAAAATTTCAGGAAATAACTGTTTAGAAAATGTACTCGTTTCCCAAAAAAAWTTCATTTTCCGAAAAACATTTATTAAACTTTCTAGAGACTTCCCCTAGAAAGTAGATTATTGAAATGTTTCAGTTTAGCTCAAAAAATAAAGGAAGCAGTTTAAGCACGGGTTCTAAACTGAGTGTTTAGAAACCAGAACCGGTTAAGCACGGGTCCTGAACTGTGTTGTTCAGAAGCCTTTGTGGAACAGATTACAACTCTCCCTGCATTGGTGTATCAGTGATATGATATTCTGATCAGCACAAGATTGACACACCTACAAAACCAGATTAAGTAGATTTTGGTACCCATCTATTCTTATTAGATATTTTCTTTTGGGTTGGGGTATGCTATAACTTCCAAACCATCTATTCTTATTAGATATATTCTTTTTAGCACTTTGAATAGGATGATCAGAAATAGAAAATGATCCATACCAGTTATTGTGATCATCCCTGTTCTTACCTGTCCAACTATTCTGATAGCTTTTATCTCCATGCCACCTGTTGAACCTTTTCTTATTGACAAAATCATTGGTTTTGCATGTTGAGCACATAATTCTTCTCTTGCTAAGACTGATCATATCATTAGTGGATCTCACAATGCAAGGAAGAACAGAGTTAGTAACAACAGGTGTATGAGATGAAACAAATTCAGATTTATTTACCCAAATGCTTTTAACTTTTGAATGAATATTGGGTGATCCGATGACATACCCTTGATAAAACTTATTTGAAGAATGATACTTGTTCTTAAAAACAATTGATTTAGGACTGCTTGAATAACTGTTGGATTTAACACTAGAACAGTTATAAAAGCAAGTTTTACACTGAGATTGAGAACTAGTTAAGTTTTCAGCTCATGAAAAGTCTGAAACTTTCTTAAGTAACTGATCTCTCTCATTAGCAACTAAATCATAATTCTTCTTAAGTTTAGTTCGCATATTCGATTCAGTCACAAGTTCTGTCTCTAGATCAGATAACTTCTTTGAAGTATCCACAAATTTACCTTCTAATTCTTTCTTCATCTTTTCAAATACTTTTCTTTCTTTCTCAAACTTCTTTCTTTCTTCATCTGAACTTCCCTTATCATTCTTCGAAGCAATGTCAAGCCATTTCTTTTTCTCAGTAAGCTCTTT
>NW_020200720.1:35897-38380 GCF_001531365.2 Cynara cardunculus var. scolymus | reverse complement strand
ATGCTTGCCTCATCGAAGTTACCTATCACATTTTGGGCTGAAGCTGTTTCAACTGCGTGTTTCACCCAAAATCAATCAATCATTAACAAGAGACACCAAAAGACACCTTATGAGCTAATCAACCACAGAAGACCAAATGTCAAATATTTTCATATCTTTGGGTGCAAATGCTTTGTACTCAACGTTAGAGAATATCTTTGCAAGTTTGACAAGAAAGCTGATGAAGGAATGTTTCTGGGCTACTCTCAAACTGCCAAAGCCTACAGAGTCTACATCAAAAAGACAAAGATCGTCATCGAAAGCTTCAATGTGTCCTTTGATGATTCCACAGCAATGACTTCAGGACACAACAGTTCAGAACTCGGACTTCAAAGAAGAGCATCTGATTCATCACTTGGCAAACCCAATGAATCAGAGCTAGCTTAATTATTTGAAGACATCTTCGATGAAGAAGTAATCTCTGGGAATGTGTCCATTGCAAAATCTAACTCCAGAATCGATGAAGATCATGAAGTCTCCAATGCTAAAGGTACAACTCTTACAGAAACTCATGTTACTTCACCATCCACTTCATCTGTGTCTTTAGATCACGATCAAGATCCAGAATCTAACTCTGGAGATGATCTCGTCGAGAGGGAGCAAGCAGTTCCATCAGTCGATGAAGAGTTGCATCCCGTTGCTTCAGAACCTCAATGAAGCACCAAATGGACAAAAGATCATCCACACCACCAAATCATTGGTGATCCAACCTCTGGTGTCAAGACGAGATCTGCCACAGCAAATGAATGCCTCTTCGCCAACCTTCTGAGCATGATAGAACCGAAGAAGATTTCAGAAGCCCTACAAGATCCAAACTGGATAGATGCAATGCAAGAAGAATTACTCCAGTTTGAACGAAACAAAGTATGGTCCCTTATGCCTCTACCCAAAGGGAAGACGGCCATAGGCACCAAGTGGGTCTTCCGGAAGACTCAGCTTAAGGACTATGGTTTCCAATATGACAAAATCCCTATCCTCTGTGACTCCAAGAGTGCCAGAGCAATCTCTGCAAATCCACTGCAGCATTCCAAGACCAAGCACATCGATGTAAGGTACCATTTTCTGAAGACAATATTGAAAATTGTAATATAGAAATGTATTTTGTTCCAACTAAGATTCAACTTGCTGACATTTTCACAAAAGCTCTTGATGAGAAAAGTTTTTTATTCCTAGTCAGCAAGATGGGTATGCTGAATCTCACCACTTAAAGGCATTCATTAGCTTATAACCAAAGATCTTCAATATCTCATGATTATGCCCATAAATGATATATCAAATTTTAGCCAGAAACTCCAAGTATCCTAAACCAGCGCCTCTGGTCATGAAGACCAGAGCCTCGGCTATTTAGACTTACTACGAACAATTTTTGGCAAACAATCTCAATCACCTTTGGAACCAGAACCCCTCTGGGACAAAGCAAATACTTCGTAATTTCTACCAAGTATTCTCTTACTCACCAGAGCCTCTGGTTATATAGACCAGAGCCTCTGGAATCCAATTATTTGAGTCCACATCCTATAGTGTCTCAACTTAGACTTAAGCATTCATTCATTTCATCTCCTCTTTTTTCATACTTTTTTTCCTTCGCTTTCATAACCAGAGCCTCTGGATTAACATTCTTTGGAACTAGAGCTCCTCTGGTCTCAAAGGCTCATCCATCATAGTCTTTCACATACACTTCACCATTTTTCATCACTCATTTTTTTTTCTTCACAACCAGAGCCTCTGGTTCTAAAGACTAGAGCCTCTGGTTTTGCTCTCTTTGGAACCAGAGCTCCTCTAGTCTCAAAGACCCTTTCTCCACTTCCACTTAACCACCTTTCATGCTTTCATCATCCTTCACAACCAGAGCCTCTAGGTGTATAGACTAGAGCCTCTAGGTGTATAGACTAGAGCCTCTGGTATCCCTAATTCCTCTTTATTATTTGTTTGAGGGGGAGTCTTTGAAAACTTCAAAATCCTTACTCATGCATCATTTGAGGGGGAGAAACAATTTCAACTTCACATTCTTTCTATGCATTTTTCATCCAGATCCTCTGGTTCTACTATYYAGAGCCTCTGGCCACCTAAATGCTACATATGTATTTAACCAGAGCTCCTCTGGTTCTATACAATGGATTATCAATGCTCATCTAGAGCCTCTGATTTGTTAACCAAGGCTTCTATATCATGTAATCCAACATTACATCCATGAACTCCTTCATCGATGTTAAACTAGAGCCCCTCTGGTTCCTCACCCAATGGGTCATGATCAACAAGAGCTCCTCTGGTTCCATGAAAATAATTTTCATACAAAAACTCATCTTAATTGAAAATCATTTTCAAGATTATACAAAATTGCAGCTTTTGTGACTAAAAACTATACAACATGGGTTTTTAGAAGACCAAAACTTTGTAATTAGTATTAATCTTACAATTAGATGGGATTTTTAAATTCAAATTAT
>NW_020200720.1:30073-35782 GCF_001531365.2 Cynara cardunculus var. scolymus | reverse complement strand
TTTTTATTCAAATAATTTCTAACGTCATCATAACCACGCGCCTGTCACCCTCAACAGCCTGTTCCCAACATACCCTTTTAGCCATTCCCCCTCCCTTACCCCGTCTTGACACGTGTCCTACTATATTAAATGCACGTGCTATCAAAACGGCTGACGTTCTTCAAATCAAATCGTCACAAACCTAACCGCCAAAACTTTTCATGATTATTGTATTTTATTAATCAATAAACATTTTCCTTCCACCCCCACCCCAACCCCTCCCCATATTCCCGCCTATATATACCTTTCTTCTTCCTCCATCTTCTTTTTACGCTTACATAAACCTGAAACTACACTCTGACGAACTACAAACCTGCAACTTCTTCAAACCTGCAACAATGGCATCCTCCGCCTCTCATGACTCAAACAATAATGATAGTAGAATCCAGTCTACCGGAGCCAACAGCCGTGTTATCGTCTTCCTACCAATGAGACCAAACAATCATGCTATTGAACTCCGAACCACTTTGTTTGATGAACGTTTTGCTATTATTATTGAGTTTTACAAGCACAACATTCTTCTTTCCCCTCTCACTCTTGCTGATCCAGGCGTACCCATAAAGTACATCCTACAATATTGGCAAACCTGTGAATTTGATCAAGACAGCCACGGTATAATGGGGGACATGGACTCCCCTAACGATATGATTTACTCGCTCAAAATATCGCGGGCTACGGTTTCTCAGATTATGTGCATTCACACGTGCAAGGAACTTGGAATTGCACAATTTGACGAATCACCAACCACCGACGACATTCTCCGTTTCATGAAGATGCTAGGTTACAACCGTGACCTATGCAACGTAACGAATTTCAAACATCAATTCCTTCCACTGATGTGGAATATGTTTTTCTCCATTCTTAACAGAACCCTTACTTGCAAGCTGGGCTCATTGGACCAAGGGAATAAAAACATCATGACAATCATGTACAGGATTTTCTTCAATCTAAACCTCGACTACACCTTCCTCATCTACAACGAGATTCTTTCGGCAGTGGTCAAGAAGTCTAAAATCCAAGACGCTGGTAAGCCTCTTCCTGCGGTTCTCTTCCCTCGCTTCCTCGCCCTCTTCATTAGGGACGTAATGAGGAAGCATGGCCTACCAGCCGAGGACTCGTTCACGCCCGTCCACAAGATGCATGGTCATCGCCCAACCCTCTCAAAGGATGGTTATACCATCAACCGTCCTCTCCCCAGGGCTATGCTCAATGTCATACCATCGACATCTGAGATACGCTAGAACTATGAATGCTCCATGTTGTCCCATGAACCGAGGGCAGCTACCCCAGAGCAATTAGAGCCGTCCCATGAATCCAGTGAGGGAGCACATGAGTCATCATCATCGGATGATGAAGATGATGATGATGATGATGCTACTCATCGTGCCTCCCCAGGCCCTACTCATAAAATTCCTCAACCCATTTCCCAAAGGGCAACCACATCCTCTACCCCTGGCGATCAAAGCGATAGGAGTATTGAAATAGGATGCCCCAGTCCGCTCCCAACCTAAGCCAGCCATCCAGCGGCCATCCTTCGGGCCTCTGGAGATGTATCAGCTGAGGAACCACATTCTCCATCACCCCCTCCCAACAGAGAGGTGATGAAGCTATAAGAGCCCTTTCGCCTCAGAGCTCGACATATCCCATCACACACACAGTAGCATGTGTTGCTTCTGACATTGAACCCCATGATCGTTCAGAGCGATCTTCCTTTCATGCACCTCCCCCTTCGATATTTGATCTACCGAAGGCGACACACATTCGTTTCACTTACTCGGCCTCTGAAGCCGAGGAAGAGGAAGTAGATGTCGCAACATCACGAGATAGCTCCTCACTTGAGGGCTATCAAGGACACGATGGAAGTCCTTCAAGGCCCACATTCTCACAAGGCCAAGAAGGCGCCTCCGGAGCAGAGGCACAACCTGGAGCATCTGTTGATGCAGGGGTTACCCCACATGCTGATCTGGTCACAAAGGCTGAGTTCCAAGCCTTTGTTGATACAGTGATGCGGTCCTTGGAACTCATCATGTAAGGGATTGTAGACAACCAACCCTCCACCAACACCTCTGACCTCCAGCAATCTTTTGCAATCCTACAACACCATCTCACCCAAATCGAAACCCATACGCAAGCCAACACCACCCGATTACAAATGCTCCAACAAACCATTACCCAACACCATAACACCACTTCCTCCCTAGCCACCCACCCAACGAAACCAACTCATCATCCAGTCCATCGCAACCCTCACGGCCCAGGAAACTGAGGCCGATGAGAACCTTACTTACATTATCACCCAACTCCAAACCATCGTTCGAAACCTTCACTCCCTACCTACAACCATCACCTCCCAAATCCCTCACCAAACCCCACAACCATCCACCACCTCCACCGATGTTACCCTAGCCAATCTTACCCAACAAGTGGCCTCCATCCAAGACACCCTCACCAAACTTCCTGTAGCTATCCTCGCCCAAATCCCCCAGCCCACTCCTCAACCAACACCTCCCTCTGTAGGCCCATCCTTTGATGAAGCATTCTCCTCTTTCACTGCAGAGGTGAGAGACCTTATCACCAACCTTCCCATCCCCCATACACATCCACCACAACCTCCATGCCACCACTAGCCTCATCCACCATAGAGTTCTCCACAAGAGCTGACTTGCGAGCTCTATCAAGGGCGCTGGTCTCTTCTTTCAACGAGATCAGTGCCAAATTTATTCATCGGGCCACCCGTCCAATAATGGTTCTCTCCTAGAACCTGGCCGATGAACAACAACGCACAACCGCTCTCCTCCAAACAATGGAGGCGAGTCAAAGAAAAGAAGCCCTGAAGGCGTATCTTACGTCCTTTAGGAAAGACAAGAAGAAGAAGAGGACCAGAGCCTCTTGCTCCGGCAGCCGCTAACACAAAAGGCCGAGACATGAAGACCAAGACCCTGATGATCAAGGTCTTGGACCTCATAAGGGGAAGACAAAGGTCGTGGCTGCACAACAAACAGAATCCACTGCACCACCATCACCATCACCATAAACCCCAATGAAATCCCATGCACCAGAAAGCACCCAAGCCGAACCCAATGAACCCCAACCAACCCAACCTGAACCAACACCAACCCATACACAACCCTCAACCCAAACACCTGTGGTGCATACGGATACTCACTCTTCATCAAGGCAACCTCCTCAGAGCTTGGTTGACGAAATTATACAGAGCATGGAGTCAATACAGAGACGTCCTGATTTGCCGCCCAGGGAACCAATTTTGCTAGAGAACATCCATCAATACCTATACCAAGACCGCGATGACAGTTTGACCATCAACCCTCCAATCTTATCGCCTGATTCCATGGACCTCCTACACCATATATTCATTAGACAGACCACACAAGCATCTCAGGTTGTCTTCTCGAATGATGGGATAAGGAGGGTCATTGATCTGAAAATAAGGACATTTGCCAACCGAGCCATCCGATACATCGAGTTCACTATGGAGAGAGCACATGGGCAAGTTTGCATGATCAACGAGAACGACCTTATTAACCTCAACCCATATGACTTGATTGAGTTATATACATACACGGCTCAGAGGCAAGACCACAGCATCATATATGGAATGGCAAATCGAGCGGTGGTAAAAACGATGGAAACCCTTGTGAACCACAGAGCCAAGAGCGATTTTGAAATTGCTCTTCGGCTAGGCATTGAAAGACTCTCCTGCACCCCTGCAAACACAGACTTCCAAGGCCTGCAGAAGAAACGATCTGCCTCAGTTCTAACTGAACCCGAACTTGGACTTATTTACAAGAATGAGTTCGGGGTTAAAAAGTTCTTTAGACTAACTGAGGCCTTCAAGTATTCATCAGATACACTTGAATGGTTTCAGAAAGTCATCAGAGAGAGACTGGACAGAAACCACGTGCCAAGAGAAGAAGGGAGTGGGCTCATTCACGAGATATCGACAGTCATCGGATATCGAAGACTGCTCATGCGCTTCAGAGAAATATATTCAGGTAGCTCGTGATGAGTTGTATTTTTGTTTTGCCTTAATGTCTTTTGATTCCAGTACTGTATGAATTTCATCATCCAATGAAAATTTGGAATCTGATGTTTTTCTATTAGATTAGTCTCTGTTCATCACAAATGTTTCTAGATTAGTATATGTTTGTTTTTTCATTACTTAGGGGGAGATTGTTAAACCCCATAATTCATAATGTAAAAAGTAATGAAAAACAATAAGTGATGAAGAACCAGAAGACTGATGAAGACATCAAGGCAGAAACGGCTAAGTCTGGAATATAATCAGAGGACTGATGGACGACCTGAGATGCAATGGAAAGAGCATCCTCATTGATCCTCTGGCCATCAACACTTAGAGAATTCTCCAGCAAATCATCCTGAAGCATGCGATGAAGATTTAAAGATAAGGATGATTCATCACACCATGAATGACAGCTGGAGATGACAAGTCAACTGCTAGACTTCGAGTTTATCTCTAATATTTAAGCTTATCAATAGAGTAGATAAACGTTAATTGTTAATAGAAGATTAGCTAAAAAGTCTCATTAGATAGTGAGAGTCCCTAAATCGCTGATCAATCTTTATAATAGCTTTATTACAATGGCAGATCTGATATATCATTCAAGAACATTCATATGAACATTGAGAGGAAAAGTTAATACCTTCAAAGCTTAGTCAAACCTCTCATTTACGTATATTATTTACAATAAGCTCTGTTTTTACAAATTACAAAGACCACCTTCTATTTATATGGTCAAACTAACAAAGACAAGTCAAAGTCAAACTCCTATAAGAAAGTCAAACACACTGACTTTTACAATTATAGACTATATTTAACTTTCAAGACGAATACAATTAATACTGATTTTTCAGTCCTAACATTCTCCCCCTTTGTATTCAGACTTGAAAGAAAAAATCTGCGCTTTGAGTCCTTGTTTGAACTTTGAAACAWTATGCACAATATGTCTTCTTTCAAAATAAATCTTTAACTTGTAATCTTCAAGTAATCATCTGTTGAGAAAGATCTTCTAGCATTCTTCCCCTCAAATGTAGAATCACGKTGATCTTCTCTTTTGACAATATAGAACAAATTCAAATATGATCTCCAGAAACACTGTATAAGATGTGATCTTCAAAGGATCTTCAGATAACAAGTCTTCATTAAACTATTGTGAAAAATGATCTTCACATTCAACATCTCTCAGTCGTTGTAGCACACAAATAATCTTTCTGTAATGATCTTCAGTCGCACTTCTTYTTTTGAGTCTTTTGCCATTATCGAAGTTACTCCCCCTTGATCTTTGCATCAAATCCCCTTTAACAATATTCGAAAATGAATATTTCATTCATTATTACATATACTCCCCCTTAAGATGAAATGATAATCATTCCATCATACAAAAGATGAATGAAATTTTCCGTTTAAACCAGTCAGATCATGAAACTGTAAGTAGATCTTTGCAAATCCACTTATTTAATCTTTTCAGATTAAGGGAATGGGAAGATAACAACCAATTTCAACGTATGAAATTGTTATCAATCTTATAAAAAGATTGGCCTGTGAGTATAACAGATATACTCAGTACAACGGATGCAATGTATATATGAGACTTTTTAATGTTCATCTCACCAGGTGTTCCATTCAATCAT